>NC_135625.1:14441463-14731463 GCF_053574225.1 Canis aureus | reverse complement strand
TCATAACATCCCACTTTCACCACAGATTATCTCATCAGACCTGTTTTATCTTTATGAATCCTTGATATAGTCATGTATGTACACATACATAACATTTATTAGCAAATGCATTTCGTCTCATATTATTTTTCCTTTTTAGTGATCTATCTGACTCAGAGAGTCATGTTTTTTATTATGATTTTAAAATATTTACTCTATTTTAATTACAAAACCAAATATACATTCATTGCAGGAAATTTGTAGGCAATACGAAAAAAGAGAACAAGCAAACATGGGTGTCATGATTTCAATTAGGAAAAAGAAAGATAGAGAAAAAGAGACAAGATAGAGAAGGGGAACAAGGAGAGGGAAATAGGGAAACAACAAAGTCAAAATGTTCTAAGCAGAAATCTAAGAAGACCCCCGAAATTTCTGGTCTCAGATGTGCACATACCTCCCAGCTACTCAGTCAAACATTAAATAGGTTGTTCTGTGTTCTGGGAAAAGAGTTTTCAGACATTATTGAATTTCTGTTAATTTGTTACACAAAAATAGAATATCAAGACACTTGCTGTCCAGGTAGTCTTTTTTAATATTGAATATTAAAAAAAATCAAAAGATTTTAAATTGAAGTTTCAAACTCTTCTCAACCTGGTACTCTTTTCCCACAGAAGGATAATTCCTAGACTGTCTAAATGAAAACAATGCACGTATTTATAGATTATGATTTAAATAAAAGATACTCTATAGGAAATATTTTATAGCTTGTTGCTTTTTTATCCTATTTCTATCTCTGGGAGATGACTACATTGCAGAAATAGAAAGCAACCTTATTCTTTTTGATATATGTGGATCAGATATCATTTTATGTTTTTGTGCTTTAATTAACCAATCTTGTATTGTGAACATCATATTTGTTTTCAGACTTACACTATTGCAAGAAAAACAGGACAATTAACTGTCTTCCAAAAATTCCGTTGTGACTGAGGTTAATTATCTTGTTACATAGAGAATTACTGAGAATTTCAAATAATTTTCTGTAAAATTTTTCATGTCCCTTGCATATTTTTCCTATTCATAGCTACTCAGTTTATCCATTTTATCAGCAATTAAATTTTAATATTAATTTATGAAAGATAATTTGTTAGTAAATATGCCCATTGTAGGCTTTTAGAAATACTGATAAATTACTTGCCACAAAACATCCACGATTTTAACTTCCTTCATGAAGGAAGCCCTTTCATATAACTTCCTTCATTACATGAGGATGCATTTCTCCTCATCTACATTAATGCTGGATATATAAATTATGAGTTTCTTGTTAGTTTTATTAGCAGATGATGATTTACTTTTGTTACCTTTCTGAATAATCCTTTTTTTCATTCATTTTCTTTTTAAGTTACTGACATGCATGTGTAGGAAATTGTTGAATTTCATTAGCTAATTTTCTAGTATGTTGCTATATTAAGCATGAACTTTATTAGTTCTGGCACATTTCAATTGATTTTTTTTCTTTTTTTTTAAGATTTTATTTATTTATCTAACAGAGAGAGAGTGATCACAAGCAGGGGCATCAGCAGGAACAGAGACTGAGAAGCAGGCTCCCACCTCACAGGGAGCCATGTGGGACTCGATCCCAGGACCCTGAGATCATGACCTGAGCTGGAGGCAGACGCTTAACCAACTGAGCCACCCAGGCATCCCCAACTGATTTTCTTAAATTTTCTAAGTATTTATTAAATCATTCTTAAATGATTACTTTCCAATACTTATAATTTTTAAAATTTCCTGTATTACTAACATTGATACTAAATGCAGAAACTAGCAGTAATAATACATATTTTTCTTTAAAATTTTTCAGTAAGAAGATTTTGTTGTCTTACCACTGTGCAGTGCTTTCTAAAAGTTTCTGGCATACATTGTTTAAAAGGTTTGAGTTATTTAATTATTTATTTATTTATTTATTTATTTATTTATTTATATTTAATTTAAAATTTAGGGATATGTGTTGAATTTCTACAAATGTTTTACAACTTTTTTCATCTTATGATTTTTAATCAAATTATAAAGCCTATTTTTCACTTAATTATTATTCGTAGACTGGATTTAATAAAAGCATTTATTGATGTTGAGTGGTATTGTATACATTTATATGCCATTGATCATCATTATTCATTCATACATGGCTTGATCACATTTTTTAAGATTTTATTTATTTATTCACAAGAGACACAGAGAGGCAGAGACCCAGGCAGGGGGAGAAGCAGGCTCTCTGCAGAGAGCCCAATGCAGGACTCAATCCCAGGATCCTGGGATCATGCTCTGAGCCAAAGACAGATGCTCAACCACTGAGCTACCCAGGCATCCCTTGATATATATTTTAAATGCATTTTAAAATTGCAACCAGTAGTTACCAAAGAGAATTCTCATCAATTGCTCTGATTTTAATTATTTTGGAATACGTGTTGAAGTAGCCTCATTGAATGACTTTGATTTATGTAGCATCTCCATGGACTAAGCATTTTCTATAGAATTCACCTCAAGAATATCAGCACTTGGTTAATTTTTTAAATCATGTGTATTGACCACATTTTGCATTTATTCCATTGTATATTTCCTCCTAATTTATAAAGTAATTTTGAAAATTGGTATTCATCTCAGAAAACATTTTATTCACTTGATTTTTCATAAATTTTGCCATAAATTTCCAGCTACATACTTGTGTATGTTTTTAAATAGTCTTTTAGTAAGTTCCAATGTGAACTTAATGTTCCTTAAACTAGAAGAATTATGAATTCAAGGGCATTATCTAGTTATATTGCCATTTTAACAGAACAGTAAATCTAGGAGCAAATAGTGACATAGTGCACTTTTGATATGGTTTGGTCTCCTTTATTTCTAATGTTTCTCATAGACCTGGAAGAGTGACTACATCATCAAGGTACTGTCCTGATATCTATTGAGGAAATGTGGGGACGGATATGCAACATAATGAATGTTTTCATAGTTGTGTCCTTTCTCTCTTCATCTTACTTATAAAGCTAGAAGAGGTTTTAAGCACTGTGGTTAGGAAGTTATGTTTTTACAATATACCTTTGTTTTAATTATTCAGACGCTAAAATCTAGTAGTTCAATAAAGTAATTTGATTTAACTTTAACATTTGAGTTAAAATTTAATATCAAATAATTGAATCCAGAAATTAACCTAACAGATTAGTCTTCTAAAAAATATTCTACTCTGCGACTTTCTACTTCAAAGTCCACCCATGTAAGTCAGACTAAGAAAGACAAATACCGTATGATTCGACTCATAAATGGAATTTTTAAAAAACAATAAATGAATAAACAAACAGAAAGTGGAATCAGATCTATAAATATAGAGAACAAACTGAAGGCAGGGGGGTGGAGAGATGGGCAAAATGGGTGAAGGGGAGAGAGAGATACAGGCTTCCAGTTATAGGATGATTAAGTCATGAGAATAAAAGGAGAGCATAAGGAATACAGCAATGATAGTGTAATAGTGATGGAACAGGACAGAGTAATTATACTCGTGTTGAACATAGCATAGTGTATAAACTTGTCAAATCACTAAGTTGTACACCAGAAGCTAAGATAGCATTATGTGTCAACTACACTCAAAAATTTTTTTAAATAAAGTGAAAATATAAATTATTCTATTTATACGTTTGTCACTTATCTTCAAATGTTTCTAATAAACCAGAAGGATTTTAAGAATTCTTTTAGTTAACAAACACAGTTCCACTATTATACCAAGAAAAGGGCAATGAAAGAAAAGGGAGATTACAGTGTGAACTTTTTCAGAACCAGGGATCAAACTCCATACCCTTATTCCCAGAGCTGGATTTTATTATCGGCCCAAGTTACTATAAAATCATATCAGTGGGGGTACCTGGGTGACTCCCTGCTCAGCGGGGAGCCTATTTCTCTCTCTCCTTCTGGTGTCCCCGCCCCCGTGCTTGTGCTCTCTTTCTCCCTCAAACAAATAAATAAAAATCCTGTAAAAAATCATTAACAATGCTTTTATCTCTGATCTCAAAAAATGGTAAATAAGATTGACAGGTGGACATATTCTGTTTTTGTTGTCACACATGTTTTAAGACAGATAATAAATTTAAATAGGCTACCCATGGAATAAAAAAAAAATCTTTATATCTTTATGACATTTTGACAGAGGTGGCGTATAACTCAGTACTCTTCTATTTTCTGTTATTTTGTCATTGCTTTCTAAGTCCAATGGCCTAGATGACAGGAAGAGCTCTAAGAAATGATTCTGCTCCGTTGAGATGTATACGGGTAGAACCACATGCCCTTCGTTATTTGTATGTATGACACATACTTTCCTCCTTCCAATGCTTCCTGGTTCCCTTTAACTTAAAATCATTGCCTCTTCCTTTGAAGGAAAGCATCCATCCTTGTCCTTAGGAAAAAAGTTTGTACACTAACACTTTCTTTTTCTCTTCAAGTGAATGCGAAGTGAGTATGATTTCTCCTTTACTTCTTTCTGAGGCATCAAGACACAGGCTCAGAATTTTCTCTATCAATTCCTTGGAGGTTCTATTTGACAAAGTCAGATGAAGAATGAATGTACCTCCTCCCTCAGGCTTACAGGTTGTGTGATTCTCAGAGACTTCCACTGCATAGCTTTTAACAAAATTTTTCTTTTAAATCAAAAAAAGTAAGCAACATGAAGTTATAGCAACAAATCTGTCTTTGTAAACATCATAATCTGTTGTGACAAGCTGCAGTCTCTTATGTGCTAACGTTTTAACTGTTGTTCACCTCTGAATATCACAGTGCTTCAGAATATTTGGAGAATTCCTAAAAGTGTTTACATATAGGATTGAATAAAATACAATTTCTAGGACTTTGTACAACTTAGACCGGATGTACTCATGCCTGCAGGTATTTAGCATGTATTCCTTAAATTATGCTTAAATGAACCTGTTACATTTGATCATTAATTTTATAAACACGCTTATTTTTAGTACATTAATTGTCTGCCTTTTAAGAAATGCTTCTTGAACAATATAATTTTTATGTGACTTACTATTCAACACTTTAATTATTTTATAAATACTTTAAGGCTGATATTTTTACATATAAATCTGTCTTGATTTAGAACTGTTGCAGAATCTATGAGACCTAGGCATTAAATTCAATTATTCATTTAATCTCTTCTTTTCTTCTTTTCTCTTGTTTTTCTTCCTTCTTAGATTTTCATGGAATGTGTTATATCATTCTATTTTATCTCCTCTTGCTATAGAAACTATACTCAAAAAATTTTTGTAGTTGCCCTATAGTTTGAAATATTAAAAAAAATAACCTAAGTCTATGGTGAAATGACACTTTATGACTTAAAGTAAATGTACTGTGGATACCTTACGATAATTATTCCCAATACATCTGTCTCATCGCTTGTAATTATACTGTCATTCATGTCAGATATCCACATCCTGTCATAAAATAGCTGTTACTGTTTATGCTGTAAACCAACAATTATTTTCTAGGTCAATTAAGATAAGGAAAATAAAAATTTTACCTTTGTTTTTTTATTTTTCACTGTTTTCTTTTCTTTATGTAGATCCAGGTTTCTGATATATGTCACTTTCTTCTCCATGAAATACTTCTTTTAAGATTGCCATAGGCTTGGTCTGTCAATAATGTTTTTCAGTTTTTGTTTATTTGAAAGAAAAAAAACTTTATTTCTTGTTCACTTTTTTTAAAATTATTTTTTTTTATTTGTTCATGAGAGACATGGGAGTGGTGATAGTAGAGACACAGACAGAGGGAAAAGCAGACTCCATGCAGGAAGCCTGATGTGGGACTTGATCCCGGGACCCCAGGATCACGCCCTGGGCCAAAGGCAGGGGCTAAACTGCTGAGCCACCCAGGGATCCCTTCTTGTTAAATTTTGAAGGGTAATTTTGCTAGATTTGTGATTCTAGGTTGGCAAGGGTTTTGTTTGTCTTTCAATTTTAAAGATTCTATTCCATTCTCTTTTTGTTTATATCTTTTCTGATGAGAGTTCCACTGTAATTCTTATTCTTTTACCTGTCCAGTTTTATCCCTTCCCTCTGTATTCAAGATTTTTCTCTCTGACTTTCTTTTATTTCTGTAGTTTGATTATTATATGCCTGTATGTGTGTGTATGTGTGTTTATATTTTGTATTTATCTTTCTTGGTGTTCTCTGAGCTTCCAGGTTGTGTGATTTAATGACTGATATTAATTTTGCAAAGTTCTGTCATTATAGCTTCAAATATTTCTTTTGAAGTATTTTCACTTTCTTCTCCTTTCGGAATTAATACTGCAGCTATAGACCTTTGATTCTGTTCTTCAGTACTCGGATATCCTAATTTTTGTATTATTATTCTTTTTTATTCTTTAGTTTTAGTTTGGAAAATTTTTATGGACCTGTCTTCAAACTTACTCTTTCCTCAGTTATTTTAAAATCTATTAATGAACTCGTTAAGGACATTGTTTCTGTTCTAGTGTTGTTGTTGTTTTCAGGATTTTCTTTTGGTTTTTCTCTTATAGCTCCCAATTCTCTGCTGAAATCATCCATTCAGTATTGCATAGTGTCTACTTTTCTCATTAGATCATTTAATATATTAAGTATAATTATTTTCAGTTTCTTGTCAGAGAAATCCAATATCTTTGTCATTTCCAAATCTGGTTTTGGTGATTGCTTTTCTTTTCCTCAACAGTAATCTGTAGATTTTTAAATTTGAAAAATTAATTTGCCTTTTGGAATTAACATCTTGTAATTTTTGTTGAAAGCCATCATACTATATCAGGTAATAAGAGCTGAGGTAAATAGGTCCCTAGTGTGAGGACTTCCATTAATCTGGGGATGTATGTGCTCTATTTAATGTTTGTTGTAGCTATAAGTATCAAAGGATTTAAATTCCTCTAGTATTCTTGTTTTCATTTTTGATCTTGCCTTGAGTTTTCCCTTTGTATTTCTCCTCAGAAGTTTTTGTCTTTCAGGTATTTCTCTAACTATAACTGCACTGGCTTCTGCTAGGAGGTTTGGGAGGAAGGAAAGTGTTCTATAATACTTGGATTAAATTATCTTCCTTCTTTTTTGTGGAACTATTACTATGGGCATAGGCTTTGTAAATGTCTCTTATCACATTCTTCTTTTTGTGGAACTATTACTTGGGGCATAGGCTTTGTAAATGTTTCTTATCACATTTCTAGGGTACAGATTTTTATTCTGCTGTTCCTACTTGTACCCTGGCCACAGAATTCCCAATTATGTCCTTAAAGCCTTTCCTCTGTTCACTATGTGAGTTTTGGGGTTTTCATTTTGTTTTGTTTTTCCTCTTTAGTTGAGATAGAAAGGCTGAGGAGCATTGAAGTCATAAGGAATTTCTTCTGCCATTGGCCTAGGTTTTCAGTATTGTTCCCTGGTGAAGTCATTCCTCCTAGGGAGTAGGTATCTGTTAATGAGAAGGATCTTGAGGATTTCATAATGACCACTTCCCCTTCTTTCCATCAGAACCTTTCTAAGATCCTCACCATGAGAACCTGGTGGGGTTCCCAGAGGGAAACCACACAAAGTAATGGCACCATGCCATCACTGTGTCTAATTATGAGGGTTCTTTTTTCTCTTTTTATTTTTTTTACCTTATTTTGGACTACAATTAATTTTATACTCCCAATTGTCACAATCTAGTTTTATTTCTCATAATAAATACATTTTACTCTTTAATTAGTTGAATAGAATACAATCCTGAAAAATAATATGTAGGTGGCCTTAATTTTATGGACACTTAGTATATAACATTTAGTGCATCAGAAAAAAATAATAAAGCACCTGAAATCAGAAAATTCTGTTTTAAATTAATTTTGTTCCATGTCTCAGCAATATTTTTATGAACTCAATACTTAAAGTTTGTGATCTTATATTTTTATTTTTATTGCTGAGTTGCTGGGATCCAACTGTATAAAAGACATAAAACACTTTGCAGGAAATGAAAACACCCAAATTCAAAAAAAGCTACACAACTTTTGCATGCAATTTGGCATATACATAATTATATACATAATTATATATTTCTAGGTTTTGTTTTTCCCCAGATCACTTTTCTGGGGAGTTTTATAATGTGAAACAAAAATATTTGCACAACTAGTTCATATCATTTATTTCATAATTTGCTTCTGCTTCTTATATGAGGAAGAAAAATTTTAAAAATGTGTTGAATCCAGTATAAGAAGGGAGAAGAAACAAATTACCAATATTAAGAATGAAACAGGAAACATTACTACTGATCCCAAAACATTAAAAGAAAAAAATAGGATACTCAAACAATCCTATGTCAGGATTTTTAAAACTTTGATGAAATGTCTCAATTCATAGAAAGAAAGAGAAAACCGTTTCACCCAAGAAGTAGATAACATGAATAATTTTGAATTGGAAGTTAGAAATCTTCTCAAAATGGTAATTTACCAAATACAAAGCTTACCAAAATAGAAACTTCCAGGTCCAGATATTCTCACATGCAAATTCTTATGGAATATTAAAGGAAGAAAGTTTAATCATTATCTCAATGTCTTCCAAAAATAGAAGTGGGAGGGCATATTATAAGCCTCTTATGAAGCCAACACTACATTTATACCAAAATGAGACATAACATTACAAGAAAAATAATACACAATACACTCTGTGGGCCTGGATAGAAAATGGCTCAAAAATTAGCAAAATGAGGGCAACCTTGGTGGTGCAGTGGTTTAGTGCAGCCTGCAGCCCGGGGTGTGATCCTGGAGACCCGAGATCGAGTCCCACATCAGGCTCCCTCCCTGCATGGGGTCTGCTTCTCCCTCTGCCTGTGTCTCTGCCTCTCTCTCTTTCTGTGTCTCTCATGAATAAATAAATAAAAATCTTTAAAAAAATTAGCAAAATGAATGAAAAAATGCTATAAAAATAATATGTAATGAGTGAGTTTTACCCTAGGAATTCAACAATAATTCAATATTTAAAAATTGATCAATGATCTAAAACATAACAAAAATATATAAAGGGGCACCTGAGAGGCTCAGTCAGTTAAGCATCTGCCTTTGGCTGAGGTTATGGTCCCAGGGTCCTGGGATGGAGCTCCACATAGAGCTCCCTACTGAGCAAAGAGTCTAATTCTCCCTCTCCCTCTACCACTCTCCCCTGCTCCTGTGCACTCCTCTCAAATAAATAAAATCTTAAGGAAAAAAAAAAGACATACAATAAAAATCACATGATCATTTTTAAAATCTAAAACTGGTTTTAACCAAGTTAAAACTTGTTTTAACTTGTTTAATACTTGTTTAATACTTGTCCCCCACTCCCCATATTACCAGAGATCTGTTTTCTCTGAATCACACTCTAAGTTCCCAGTGTCTGATTACTTTCAATATTAGAAGAAATATTCGGAGTACAATATATAAATTATTCAAATCAATAGATTTGTAATTGCCTTATTCAACAGTTAAATTTGCTTTAGGCTTTTTGTTTGTTTGTTTTTAGGTTTTTTGTTTGAATCAGAGGAATAGAATCAGTCATTTTACTTTAGAAAGTATAGATTTGAATAAGAGTAGTATTTAGTGGTATACATGTCGTTATCTTTATGTATTTAAAGGCATATATTTAGAAAGAGAGTTAAACATGTTCCAATGGTCCAAAAGTTGTGTTAGGCCAAAAAAGAAGACAAGAATATGAAATATTTTGGCCCAAATGAGTAAAATTAATTAAAACTATATAACTGTGGAAGGAGTAGTGTTAGGAAGCAGAGTAAGGGAGAATTGAATACAAGTTTGGATAACTACATCAGGACACTGCAGCAGACATTCAAACAAGCATCAAAAAGTCCTTCATCTAAGTGTTGCGAGCATCTTTTAAACTTCATGCAACAGAGATTCAGAAAGTGCTCATACTCAACTTTACATTTTGTCTTAACATGTATAACTTTACACCATGTTATTAGCCTTCATCATGTGTCTAAAATTCAATCGTTTTAATGGATGCAGAAAACACATTCAACAAAAGTCAGAATCCATTCACAAAAAATAAATTAGCCAAATAAGAATAGAAGGAAACTCTCATAAACTAATATAATGCAGGAAACTTATAAAACTAATAAAACCTAATACCTACTGCTTAAAAAACACTGCTTTATCTGAGATCAGGAATAAGTCAATGATGTCCTTAGACCACTTCTATTCAGTGTTGTCTTTGAGGACTTACCCAGTGCAATATTGAAAGAAAATGAATTAAAAACCATAAAATTACATATGTATTCTATCAGTTAAATGACCAAACTTAAAACACCCAATGCTGGTGAGGATATGGAGCAACGTGAATTTTCACTCATTGCTAAAGGAAGTACAATATGGTACAGCCACTTTAGAAGATAGATAGGCTGTTTCTTACAAAATGAAACCATGCAAAACTCTTACCATAAAATCTAGTAATTACATTCCTTGATATTTACTTAAATGAGTATAAAATTATGTCCAACACACACAAATGAATGTTTGTATCAGCTTTATTCATAATTGTCAACACTTGGAAGAAACTGACATATACTTCAATAGTTGTGCCAATAAACTCCGCTAAAGTCATACAATGGAATATTACTTAGTGATTTTAAAAATGAGTTATCAAACTAAGAAATACATGGAAGAACTTTAGATTGCATATTTCTAAGTGAAATAAGCTAATCTGAAAAGGCTAAATACTCTATGATTCCAACTATATGACATCGTGAAAAGGTCAAAACTATAAACACAGCAAAAGATCAGTGGCTGGCAGTGGTTCAAGAGAAGGATGAATAGATAGAGCAGGAGGGATTTTTAAGGCAGTGAAATTATTTTACATAATATGTAATGGCAGATACATGCCATTATGCATTTGTAAAAACACAGAATGTACAACATAAAGAGCAAATTCAAATGTAAACTACAGACCTTGTTTGATAATAATTTGTCAATATTGGACCAACAAATGTAATGAATATACCACACTAATACGAGATGTTAACAATAAGGAGAACGAAGCAGGCAGGAAGAAAGCATTGTATAGAAACTCTGTAATTTCCACTCAATTATTCTATAAAACTAAAACTGCTCAAAAATGTATTAACTTAACAAATAAATATTTTAGTAAAAAAACACACCTATCTATGTTAACGATGACATGATTTGTTGAGAATCATACAATCTTATTTGTTGATATGCAGAGAATTCTAAAAGGTATATGAAAAGCCCTCTAAAACTAATAAAAGAGTTTAACAAGATCACATGATACAAGGTCAGTAATAGTCAATTGCATTCTTATTTAAAAGCAATGAACAATTTAAGTTTGAAGTTTAAAAGAATATATCCTTTCCAATAGCACCAAATAAAGTTGTTTTGATATGTATCTAACAAAATATGAAGAGGAAACAAAATATGTGCAGAAAACTAAAAAAATGCTGAAAATATTCTGAAAACAGATATAAAAGATGTTAATAAGTGGTATGTATGATATGCAGCATTAATGTGTTGGAAATCTACATTTTTCTCATTTGGATCTACAGTTTTGAAAAAATCCCATTCAGAATCACAGCAAGCATTTTGCACACATTAAGAAGCTGACTCCAAAATTTATAAAGATAAGGAACTAGAAGAGCCCAAACAATTCTGGAAACCAATTCTGATAAAGAAGAAAAAGTGGGACTAACTCTACCTGAGTTAGTACAAGGAATAAACTAACCGACTCACACAACCAAGTGGATGAGTTTCAAATGCATTTTGCCAAGTGAAATGAGCCCCAAACCAACAGACTATGGAATCACCATTCTACCATTTTAAACACCGAATTCTCTGTGTATTCATATCTTAGTAATTTTCTAAGTAACAAGAATTGTATTCTTCAATTCATTAAACTTATCATAGAATTCAACATGTTTACAGCCTAGTGCTAACTGTCTGGAGTAATGTTACACACATACACACACACACACACACACACACGCTAACGCATGCACAGTGTCTGTGCCCTTGTGGTTATTCCACACTGAAGCACTGGAGTCCTTGTCTTGAATATACACTTTCATTGACCCTCAACAGGTTGCCATGCCCCTAGGGTGAGGGATTTGAATGTCTTTTGACAGAGTGTCATGAACTTCTGGCTTAGATACCATTCTGTCTGCTACCTCTATCCCACAAACTGTCCAATTCATTGATTTGATGCATGAACTCTCCGGGCTGCAGTTATTTGATGTTATGATCTGTGATCTCCTAGAAGATGAAAAATTCAAATAGGAAATAAATTAATGAGAAATTCTGACCCTTAGGAGAATCTCAAAGGAAAGTACCTGGTACTATAAAGATGATGACAGATGTGTCAGAGAAGATTTGTTACAGCAAAATATTTTGTAAGTTTATATTTGAAAATATGTATGAGATTGCATAGGCAGATTGGAAGATTGAAGTAGAGCAACAGAAACAGAATAAAGGTGAAAATTCTTCTAATGCAGTTTCTCTAAGTGTGGTCTGTGGATCCCAAAGGGTCGGTCCCTGACCCTTTCCCGGGGCTTCTGTGAGGTCAAAACTATGATGTTTCACTGTGCTGAGGTTTGCAACTTTTCATGCAAAAGCAGTGGAAAATATGACTAGCCCCTCAATACAAATCAAAGACAGGGCACCAAATGGTATTAGTAGGCATTTTATTCTTCACTATCACTCATTTGAAGAAAATAAAAATGCCTGTTCCACTTAAGAATCTTCAATACCATCTCTTGTGTTATTTTGTTATTTCTGAAACCACTCACAAAGCTCTTTTGAAAGTGCAATGCTTATGTTGAAGAACATTTGCATGATCTTTTCTGTTGAGAATGCAACTAACTACATTTTTTAGCTACTAATAAGTAACTGTGTGGTTAAAATAAGGTAGAAATGGCTGGTGAGGGACAGTTCACAAAAGACCTTTCAGAGTGCATTAGATGTGGTGCTCTTTCACATAAGGAACAGAAGCCATTTAAGGAATTGAACATAACTGGGAATAATTATAAAAAGTTAATTGACCAATTTCACTTAAAATGAATTATTTCAAGCTGAAAGTTGGGCCTCAGTAATGTCCTCAGGTCATATGTTTCTCTACCAAATTCATACCCCACAGTTAGCATGGGCTAACATTTCCTACATAATTTGATGTTCTCATGTTTCCCATATGTTTTGCATATATATGTCTACCTCTATGCAAATTTTAAACTCATAATCTCACTTGTATCTCAGTAAAAAATAACCCATTAGATTGCCATTTCTTTGTCATATTAAGAATATGGTATAAGGTCTGTGGAAATAATCTCTACACTCCCTTACAGATGAAGAAATGATAGGCCTAATTGCCTACATTTTTTGGTTTCAGATTTGAAAGCCAGATCTGGTGGTTCAGTCAGTTAAGCAGCTGTCTTCGGCTCAGGTCAGGATCCCAGGGTCCTGGGTTTGTAAGTCCTGGTATTCAGCTCTGCATTCAGCTTCCCTGCTCAATGAGGAGTCTGTTTCTCCTTCCCCCTTGACCCTCCCCCCACCTACTTATGCTCTCTCTCTCAGATAAATTAAAAAAAAAAATCTTTGAAAGTCAGAGCTACTGTCTTCTAATGGTATTTATAAAAATACTGTTTTTTATCCCAATGATATTTTTATTCCATCCAAATAACACAGATATTTATGAACAAGCATTCAAAACTAGGAAGAAATATGTTATCATTATATTTTCAAAATCAGTCCTGTAGGTAGTATTTTTTCTCTCTTTAAAGGATTTTATCTTAGATGCCATTCCTAGCCTAGAGCTCATAGACCATTTAGAGACAGATGATAACTGACTATTTAGAGACAGATGATAATAACAAGGCCATTTAATATATATATTTTTTGATGTATACATATATACTAAAATATATATGCACATATTAATGGAGTCATATATATATATATATGGAAAAGTATATATATGATTCCATTAATAAAGACATTTCCCACATCAAAAATCTAGCTCTAGAACTTTTTAAAGCAATCTCAGTCAACTAGAGGAAACAATCTTCAGTTCTGCAGGAAAGTCAAGATAAAATTCTTCTTTGCCTCAATTATTACTATTGAAAATTATCCCTAACTTTCTGTTTACAGTACTTGACGGTTTTATTTTCCTCAACTAATAATTTTTGTTCCTAAAATGCACTGGCTGACCCTGAAAACATTCCTCTAACATGCTGCTTAAAGAAATCATGTGCAATCTCCAAATAAATGTCCATTTTATGTCTAGATAAATGAAAAACACAGATGGATGGATATAAAGTTTATCACACAAGGGTCAAGTAGAACATTTATAAGGGGCTTTGAGTTCAGACTTTGGATCAAGGAGCTCCTTTATGCTATACATTCATCCTCAGGGATAAACACGGAATTGAAAGAAGCTCTTTATCATGAAGCTTTTCATTTAAAATCTAAATGATCACACTGCCCATGTGAGCCACGAATTCATAATTTTATGCATCCTTGTACCATAGCTAGTGTAATTTATATGTACTATCTTTTATATTTTTTGTAAAGATATTTATTTGATATATATGTATGTATATATATAAATATTTCAAATACTCTACATTTGGTATTGCCTTTTTTTTTTCAATTTTTCACTTTTCTAACATAGTTGAAGCCTCTATAAACAGAAGTAACTTAGAAACTGTCTCTGAGAACCTCAGGTTGATATATACATAAGGAAAAATTATCGGTCCCACTTATACTACTAAGAATCTGTGAGGTGAGTGAGAAATAACCATAATTTGGAAAGTTACAGTAGTATAGAATCAATAAGCCAATACTGGGGCTAAAATGTGGGTTTAATATCCTGTCATTATTTGTACAGTGTACATATTTTTTTCAGAACTTGATATGATATGATGTATTCAAGGATGATTGATAGATAAAAGATATATCTAGATTCAAATTCACTGTAATGGAAAATTTCTGTTTTTTGAGACAAAAGTAAAGGAGAAATTAATAATATACATTTAATTAGATTCATTGAGTCTGGAGGAAAAAAGCATAGTGGGAGAAAAAAGAAACCTCCGTTAGAGTAAAACTGTTAAACCTTAAGCTGATCCTGTCAAATCATAAAATCACTAAACAACTAGGTATATTCACCTGCATTTTAGAGCAACATTCGCAGTCAGGAGTGTGTGTGTGTGTGTGTGTGTGTGTGTGTGCATTGCATTGTTGCAAAGATTACAACAGATTTAAAGTTATTACTGTAATAGTTGTTTAGATTAATTTTAAGGAAGCCTAAATATAAGATGATTGCTTTCAATTTCAAATTATTGTTATTTCATGAATACAGCTTCTTTCCAATTTTTTTTCTCAACGTTCTGTTGATCAGAGCTGTTTCTTTCCTTTTTCTATTCCCTAATAGTAAATTTTTCTGTTTCCAGTTGTATCAAGTTCCAAAAATGGGCACCTATTTCTGTTCTTCCTCATCTATACCCTTTACAACTTGACTTCGCAATTCCTCCCCCTGAGAGGTGAAATCTAGTACTCTTCCCCTTAAATCTGGTATGTCCTTGTGATTTTCTTTGTCTAATCAAATGTTGCAGAAATAATGGTGTTCCAGTTCTAAGCCTGATTTGCTTCCACTCTGCATCTTTGGAGCTCTGGCTCCCAGGTGAGATCTCTGAGCTAGCCTCCTCTGTAAAAAATGAGAGACCGCAGCCAAGGCTCCAGAAAGGTAAGAGACAGGAGTTAAGATCAGTAAAGCCAACCCACAGCTGACATGCATTGACAACAGATAGATGAGAAAATACAGTTTCAGCCAGAAAAACCACCAAGCTGAACCCAGCCAGAAATCACTGAATCATTACCTAAATACATCATTAGCTATTAAATTTTGAAATGCTATGTTATGTAGTAACAACTAACTTACACAAAAACCCACACTGAAATGTGTTGACTCAAATGAAAGAATGTCCTGCAAATTAATTTTTAATTAGTAAAACTGATTATCTTTTCATTTTACTTCAAGGAAGGTAGATAAGATAGAAACAATTAAAAAATCTGCAAATTACCTAATTTTCCTTTTATTATTACTTTCAACATTTTTACTTTTACATGCTTTGTACTTACAAAAACTATTCTTATTGTATGCTTAAGCATGAAATCATTCCATGGCTTTAGATATAAGCCATTGATTATTTTATACAAATTAAGTGAATAACATTATTTCATATAAATATTAAAATGTTTATATTTATTCTGCATATTTAGCATAAAATTCTATTCATTATATAATTTATCTTTACTTAGTTGCAAATGGGATTTACCAATAAATGGTATAAATTTAATAAAGCTATATTAAAAATTCAACTGTTGCAAATTGATATACAGATTGTACAATTATCAAATAACTAACTTCTATAATGTTGTATTGTCTGCTCTAAAAGTAAAATAAACTGAAAATAGTTAAATATAGTTAAAATATAGCTTCAGATATTAGGTATTACTCCATTAATTGGAACTACTTTGAAAAACCTAAAATCTGACAAAATAAAACTTATACAACTGAATGAAGTGGTTCTTGTTCTGAAAACTTGGATTTTCCCTCAACCTTATTTCAGTTACATGAATATTGAGTAAAACTCACATTATTTAAGTTATCTATGTCATATAAAATATATTTTTAATTTTTACTGAAAAATTCTTATTATAATATATGGATACATAACTATTTTATTGCATCCATACTTAAGTATATGTACATATAGTTTTATGTGCAGTTTTTAAAAAGAATGCAATATATGATGTTTACATATATTCTCTTTAAAATTGCATAGAAACACTGAACTTCATATAGTTCCTATAAAAGCAATTTAATTTAGTGTTTTGTTCATAAATCACCTGGAGTCAAGTTTGTAAAAATGTAATGGATTCAAATAACATGGAGATATAGTTGCATGTTTCAACTGATGCAAAAATTTCTGATCATAGATATGTTTTGAGTGGAGAGATTTCATGATACCCTTTATATTATTGTTTACCTTTTGAAAAAGTTTCCTGATTTATAATGTGCACTTCAATTTGTGAAATATTTAATGTCACAAGATGGTGCTTGATTTAGCATGAAGAGGGATATTGTAGCATAGAATGAAATCCATAGATCTCTGGGTTTCAGCTCACACTTTTAAAAAATTGTGTCCATTTTATAAAAATAAACTGGAATCTACTTTGCTATAAGACATAAATTATAATTTTTTTCATAGTTTATAATATATCTTATTTTGTGACTAACATAATGACTTTTACATTCTATGTGTAATTTTTTAAATAATATTTTTATTATATTACATAAATAAAGACATAATGATGGGGTGATAGATAATAATGGAGTGATATCACAAATATTTGCTTTAATCTGAATAAAACCAGAAAAATGTGTATCAGTGAATATCAATGATATTCTTGAGAACAAAGACTGCTGTATTTCCCATTTTGGTTATATGGCATATATTTATGCATTATGTTGATAGGAGAAGGTATATTGAAAATATTTGGGATCCCTGGGTGGCACAGCGGTTTAGCGCCTGCCTTTGGCCCAGGGCGCGATCCTGGAGACCCAGGATCGAATCCCATGTCAGGCTCCCGGTGCATGGAGCCTGCTTCTCCCTCTGCCTATGTCTCTTCCTCTCTCTCTGTGTGATTATCATAAATAAATAAAAATGAAAAAAAAAAGAAAATATTTGTGATCAATAACATTTTCCTTAATATGTGTTAAATAAGAAGTTGGATTAATTTTTTTAATTGAAATATCAATAACTTATACCATTATACTAATTTTAGGTATAGAATATAATGTTTTGATATATGTATATCCTGCAAAATAATTACCACAATAAGTTTAATTAGCATCTATCATCACACATAATTATATTTTTTTGATGATAAGTTCTAAGATGTACTCTATTAGCAACTGTTGAAATAGCATTGATTTTTTAAGATTTTATTTCATGAAAGATACAGAGAGAGAGGCAGAGACATAGGCAGAGAGATAAGCAGGCTTATGCAGGGAGCCCAATGTGGGACTCAATCCCAGGACCCTAGGATGACACTCTGAGCCAAAGGCTGACTCTGAACCACTAAGCCACCCAATGTCCCTAAATATAGCATTGTGAACGATAGCTACCCTATTATACATTATATTCCTAGAGCCTATTCATCTTATAAATAGAAGTTTGTACATTTTTGCAATCTTTTCCCATTCCATCCACCACCCCAACCCCTACCTCTGGCAACCACCAATCTATTCTCTGTTATATGTATTGTTTTGCTTTGTTTAGCTTTGGTTTAGATTTCGTATATAAGTGAGATCATACCATATTTATCTACATAAGTCTGACTTATTTTGCTTAGCATAATGCCCTCAAGTTCTATCTATGTTGTTGCAAATGGCAAGATATCTTTCCTTTTTTATGACTGTTATCTCACAACTTCTTTGTCCATTCATATTTGAAAATGCTATATCCTCTTGTTAAATTGACCCCATTTTCATTATATAAAATGACTTTTCTTTTATCTAGTTATAGTCTTTGTCTTAAGACACTGAACTTATTAGTGATTGCAATGATTAAACAAAGTTACTTAATTAGGTATAATTATTACAAAAGAATTATGGGTTGCAATTAAAAAGAACATTACATGACATATCAAAATGTATTTTAAATCCCTGAATTTATTATTACTAATTAGTTTTTAATGTCACTGTATTCCTGGCATGTATTTGTTGGTTCACAAGCTCAGGAGTTCTCTGGGTAAAATTGAATATTGGCCTCCATACAGAGAAGGTAGGGAAAGACTGAAGAAAGAAGTGGACCACTCCAAAAGGGTAGGTGGGAGTTTTAATAAGCAAAGAAATGTGGTTATGATGCTTGTCTTAGGTGGCCACAAGATGAGTAGATTTCAGCACCCACTCTCTATTGACTTAACAGTTTATATGGAGATTTTTTTTTTTTATGATAGTCACAGAGAGAGAGAGAGAGAGGCAGAGACACAGGCAGAGGAAGCAGGCTCCATGCACCAGGAGCCCGACGTGGGATTCGATCCCTGGTCTCCAGGATCGCGCGCTGGGCCAAAGGCAGGCGCCAAACCGCTGCCCCACCCAGGGATCCCCTATATGGAGATCTTACTGGCATTTAATCATGTATCTGACCCAATGGTGTCAATAACACATTACTTTCTTCAGGCTATTTCCTTGAAATGGCTATGAGCAGAACATATTCCAGGACAGAGAAGGGGGGTAAGGACCCTTAAGTGGCCTGGGCTGAGTTCATGGGTCAACACACACCTGCACACACACAGAGAAACAGAAGGAGAGAAAAGTTAAATCTATATAAAACTTAAATTATAAAATTTAGTCACAGTGAAAGAGGAGAGAGCATTATATAATTATGCATTTTTCTTTATAACATTTTAGCCAAGTATTAGATTTAAATTGATACCTGAAAGGTACTATAATGATCTAAACCATATCATTTCACAGAATAAATTAATTTCCTGGAAAAATAAAATCAGTATCTAATATTCTCTATTGAGACTCTGGATATAGATACAGAGGCTAATTTGAGAGCAACAAATCATGAATTAATTGTTTTATTTATAAATTATCAATTAAATGCATGAATATTTTCACATTTAAGTTTTCATGTTATATTTAAGCCATATTTGTTTTGCTAGTTTTTAATCTGTAGATACAAATATAGTTCCTATGTATGTAACCTAATTAATAAAACAAGGCAAGTGTTCAATGAAACTAAAAGCCACTCCTCTATGTTTATCATCCACAAACCATCCTGAAAAGTTAAACACTTCAAAGATCTGCTGCAAGGGAGGGAAACGATGTTATTAGGTAACTATGAAGAAGCAAAGCTAATGGATATGTTTTATGCTGTTAATACAATGCTAAAAATAAACAATGCACTAGCATGTAAACTGTTTTAAGTAAGATATATTTCTAATGATAGTTAAATAAGCACTCAATTAAGCTAAAGATTTTGCATAGTATCTTTGCTATTTTCTTACATGACTGATAAAATTTATTGGTGGTGTTGATATTTTTAAAAAGAGTGCAGGATAATAAATCTGAATGATTTGGGAGTCGGAATGGTTTCTCATTATGTTTAACATTTGAGACATAGGTATTAGCTGGTATAAGACAAGATTTGTAGCTCTCTGCTCTCTGAGATGGTCAGTGTTATGTTGGGTCAATTGATTCATTCATTAAATCAACTGATTTGTATCAACAAAGATACTAATGGGCAAAACATAACCAAGTTGCTGCTTTAAAAAGAATGTAATTTAAAGCAGTTAAAAGTATACCAAGTCTACAAAATAAGAGTACTGATTGTGAAATCTAATTTAATGATACATACTATGAAGATAAGGAATAAACATGATAGAAAGTGCTGCAAGGTGATGCTATTTTAGATGTGATTACCTCTCTGAAGACATGGCTTTTGGGCAGAGACCTGAGTGACGGGATGGAGTGAACCATAAGAATCTCTAAATAGAAGGCATTGCAGGCAAAGCTTCTCTATCCAGGGTAGATATTTCAGGCGGGAGCACACTCCAAAGTGGATGGAGAAGACTTATCCACAATGAAAGGAAAGGAGTAGGTCAGAGTATGGGCATAGGACCATGTAGAATGTTAAACCCAAGTAAAGGATTATTTTATTCCAAGGAAGATTGGAAAACACAAGGAGAGCTGACATTGTGACACAGTTATATGAAAATATTACAAGGGTCAATCTGGCTCCTGTCTATAGAATAGAATAGTGGGGTGTAAACAATTTTGATAATTACAAGGCTACTGAAATGAGTTGACATGACAGATAATGATCATGGAGACAAGGGTGCAAACAGTGAAGGTACTGAGAAGTAGGTGTAAGTTAAGAGAGAACATACAGGGTGTGCAGAGAGATTTGGCTGTGGAGGGTGAAAAAATAAATGTGTCAAACAGATTCTAAGGACTTTGAGTTAAGAAACTGGAAAATGAAGTTACCTTTCATGGAGATGTTCAATACTACAAAAGATGGAGATTTGAAGGAGAATATAAACTTTTACATATGTGAAGTTAGAGGGGCCTTTTGGAAATACTGGAAATGATCTCAGGCAGGGAGTTGGGTATTTAATGATACAAGGGTGTGGTGCAAGGGTGTAGTCAGAGAAAGAGATAAAAATTTGGGAGTCATAATAATGCATATGATATATACTAGCTTTACTGGATGCAATGGACATACAATAAGCAGCACCTATTTGACGTGTTCATTTTCATATTTTTGATATATGTATCCTCCCACCAATCCATTGCTGTAATCAAGATAATGAGCATATGCATCTCCCCCTAAAGTTGTCTCATAGCACATTGTAATTCTTCCCCTCACTAAACACCCTTTACTACACAGGAAAGAAACCTCTCCTCTCCCCCCACCAAAGAATTATTTGGACCAAATGTCAGTAGTGCTCAGGTTGAGAAATTCTGGTCTATATTCAAGTGATATTATAGGACCTCAAGTATAGAATAAGGACCTTGCTACAATGTGCTTCTGTTTTCTCCTTCCAGCCTTTGCTCAGCGTTATTATACATTTACTTGAAATATAAACACTGCCTTGCAAATGCTATTATTTTTGCCTTAAACATTCAGTTACTTTTTAAAGATCTATAAATAATAAGAAAACATTTCTAATAGTTTTCAATCATCCTAAGTCATTTGTATATTTAGACATTTCCAGATGCATTTCGAGGTTTCTCTTTATAACTCTGTCGAGTAGTATGAATGTGATGTGCCACAGTGTTGGGTTCCTTTTTCTTTCCTGGTTATCTTTCTTATATGTATTTTTGTTTTGTTTTTGTTTCTTATTCTTTCTACACTTAGTTCATATTTTAAACCACATTTGGGAAGAGTTTGGCCATTATACTGAAATAATACTTTTTCTCTTGCATCATTTATTCTGGGATCTCAATAACGTGTATGGTACACTGTTTGATATCATTCTACAAATCACTGTAACCCTGCTTTAAAAAAATCTTCATTTTTCTCTGTGTTAAAATTTTAATAGTTTCTATTGCTGTCCGCAAGTTCACTGATTGTGAGGAACATGTCAAACATTAGAATGTATCAAAAATATCCAGAATAGCTTTCAAAAGTTCCATGTGTAGTAATTTATTATATCTGTCATTTATGATTAGTTAGTATTGGCCAACTTTTTAGCTTTGTAAAGAAAGTCTAGATTAGTCATTACTCCACAGTAAACGTATTTCTACAACTAAATTGAAACCTTGAGATTCTCTACTGAATGCTCTAGCTGTGTGACAGAGACTGACAACTTCAGTAAGTCACATCAGAGATATATCTCCCTCAAAAGTGAGGCAGGAATTGCTGCTCTTTAAGAAACTATGTTCTTCAGGGGCATCTGAGTGGCTCAGTCAGTTGAACATCAGACTCTTGATTTCAGCTCAGGTCTAAATCTCAAGGTTGTGAGATGGATTGAGCCCTGTGTCTGGCCCCCTCCTCAGTGGGTAGTTTGCTTCTCTTTCTCTATCTTTCTCCTCCACTTCCCTTATCCCTACCCTGTTCATTCTCTCTGTCTCTCAAATAAATAAATCTTTAAAAAATATATTAAAAATAAGAAACTATGTCTTTCAACAGATAAATGGTAAAACAGATCATATTGTGAAAGAATGCTCACTAATGATCTATTGAGTCGCATAACAATATAAATGAATCTTAAATGCATTTTGCTAGGTGAAACAAGCAAGATAAAAAAGGCTCTATGCCATACGATTCAATTCCTATGAAATTCTAGAAACAGCAAAATTAAAGGATAGAACACGGAATATGATTGCTCATGGTTGAAGTAGCATGGAAGGGCTGACTACAAAGGTAGTACTGGGAATATTTTAAAGTAATGAAACTGTTCTTTGTAGTATTGATATAACAGATATGTTACATGATGAATTTTTCAACATCTGCAAACTGTGTAGGACAAAGGTGAAATTCAATGCATGTATTTTTTTAAATCATCCAGAAAGCCAGAGGATCCCATAATGAAGTAAAGACTGATGAATGAATCTAACACTGTTATAAAACTAAGATTAACTTCAGTGAACTGGTGGGAGAAAAAAAGCAAGCTGACCTAAATAACTTTACAAACAGTATTTTGACTAGCAACTCAAGAATAAAGGCCTTAACATAAAAATAAAACAAGAACTGTACTTAAACACTATATTGTTGCTTGTAATTTCATTTTTCAAAATAATCTGGATTAACATATTGAAATTAATTTATCCATATCGTGAGATTGAAAACCAAGTAAATACATGGAAGAGTAGGAATCAGAAAAATTGCAAACAGCCAGACTAAAGATGAAAATTATCTTTGTGGTATTGAATTAGAGAGTTGGCAACATCAATGTGAATTCATGTTACATGTACACACACACACACGCACACACACCAGAAAGACAGAGGTGGATGTGTACACAAATAAACATACATTCATATGTGTGTGTGTGCCCCTATCTCTGTGTGTGTGTGTATCAGTAAAGCTGGCTCTGTATTCTGACAGTCCTTGGATACAGTGAGACCCCAGCAGTAATGAGAATGCACAAAGCCCAGATTTGGGTTTTGGTGTACCATTCTCTATTAAAAGGAACCAGGGCTTCTTTGAGAAATGGATGAGATGAGCCTGGAACTTCATGCAATTCTGCAAAGAAAGTGTTGAAAACCAAACTAATGGACATACATCAAGGTGATACTAGAGTTAACTTAAAGGAATTCACAATGGCCAGAATTAGAATAATTTAAGTGATGCAATAGAAAATGTGGTACTGGATTAAAACATAAATTGTGAAATTAAAATCAATCAGTCTATATTAATATAGCTAAATTATTTGGTATATAAATAAATGAGACAGGAAAGCTTATTTATATAATAATTTGAAATTATATATTGATATGCGTTTCTTTCCTTTCCAAAAGACTTGCCTCTCCTCAAAGATGGATTGGCATGAGTAGTTTTCTTCTGAAGAATGCAATATGAAAATGGGGAAATAGTAACATCCAATGGAGAAATCTTGCAAACACTATCCTAACCACGTGATGAAGTAAACTTCATAAGCAATAAGCCATCTTGATAATAACCATTTTGATATTGGACATAATGTGGTAGTAAGTTCACTTCACTTCTATGACATTCTTCCTCGAAATCCATAACCCAGTGTATTGATGAAAAAAACACAAAAACAACAAACAGATATGCCCAAATGATGAGACTTTCTATAATTCTTCAAAACTTTCAAAATCATGAAAAAAAAAAAAGACTGAAGAACTGTCACTAAACGGTAGAGACAGAGCATATGCCAATTAAATGTAATGTGGCATCTCTGCCTGGATTCTGGCACAAAAACAACATTAATAGAAAAATTAGTGAGATCCATACAAAACCTCAATTTTAGTTAATAGTAATGCAACAACATTAATTTTTAGTTTGGACAAATATGCTATGGTATGTAACATGTTATATTATGAGAAAATGAATGATGTATACTTTGAAACTCTTGATGCTATTTTTAAATCTTTTGTGTAAAAAAAAGAAATCTTTTGTGTAAAGCTAAAATTACCCTAAAATTTTATAGATAGATAGATACATTTATACACACACACACACACACACATATATATAAAAGATAGATACATGTAATGTATGGAAAAGACAAAACTTTAGGAACTTCATAATCACAAGCCGTAAAGCATTCAAACTTGAATAAATGAAAATTCCCATGACTGCACCAGATGAACTTCACCTAAGCAACATGCTGGAAGATACAGTGGGAGAAAAATGAAATAGATGCTATAAGAAGGAAGTTAGAACTATTCAGGGAAGTCTCAGGACAATTTATGAAGTACTACTCTAGCAGCTATATTTTATGTGAATTAGTATTTTTTTAACTCTCTTCCTCCCCCCCCCTTTACAGTATTTAAGTTTATTTATTTTGAAGGTGGGAATATAACACAATTAAAATCATGCTTAATAATACAGTGCCTGATGAAAATTTGTGGTTTATCTGTGATGGGGATAAAAGTTTTTCATTCAAACAAATGATGAGTGGAAAAGAAGTCAGCTGTACTAAATGGATGTATACTTCCACAACTACACTCAACCCTAAGACATTGATAATGGACTGTATTGACCAGATTCCTTTATCACTTCTGTTTGCCTTCAGCTAGGAAATGAGAGGGCAAGAAGAGAGTAAAATGGTCGTTGATAATGGCTACAGAAGGCTCCTGTCAGGCAGTTTTCTCCTATGAGTCAGTTTTCTATAGCTTCAAGTAATTACTCCCTGCTATGGGCTAAATTGTGTCTCTCCCCATTCCTATGTCAAAGTCCTAAACCCCAGTACCTCAAACTGTGACTATATTTGGAGTTAAAATCTTTAAACAGATAATTAAGATTAAATGAGGTCCTTGGGGTAGGCTCTAATCCAATATGATTGGTGTCCTTATAAAAAAAAAAAAAAAAAAGGAGATTAAGAGACATGCACAGAAGAAAGATCATGTGGCGACCAAGGTAAAAGACAGCCATCTATAAGCCAAAGAGAGGTCTCCAAATAAAACTAACGCTGCCAACACCTGGATCTTACACTTCTATCTTCCAGAATTATTAGTAAATAACTATCTGCTGTAAAAGGCACTCAGTCTGTTGTAATTCGTTATGGCTGCCCCAGTGAACAAATGCACTTGCAAACCTTTCTCTTTTTGGATATGTTACTCTATCACAAAGTGAACAAAGTGAGCAATCCTTTTCTTTAGATACTTTAAAATATATGTCACTTTTCCAGATTATGAGTCACAAAATAGATTTTTAAATTTTTTTTTGCAAAATAGATTTTAAATAAATGTTTTTCATGAGACCTACCTCTTCAAATTATAAAACCACTGAAAGAGTAAGACAACATTTGTTTGCCAAATGTGTCAACTTTATTTCGAAACTCATTTAAAATCACCATTTCAATTCATAGATAAGACAATCAATCTTAGTATTTTGTATTACATCTTTATCTTCTTTTTAAAAAATGATATTATTCACCTGAATTACTCTTTCTACTTAAAAAAAGTCCTTCTGTCTTCCAGTGATGATGAAGATTTATTCATCACATGAGACTGTAAAAGAGAAAATCTTCCAGGAATATCTAAAAGTAAATTTTTAAAAAAATGTGTCAAAACTGGATATTCAAGGAAAAGTGATGTTACCAGGATGGCAAAATAGGTCATTCTGGACTTTACTCCTTATAAGAGAAACAATTAGAATCTATTCAAGAATAAGACATCACTGGGATCCCTGGGTGGCGCAGCAGTTTAGTGCCTGCTTTTGGCCCAGGGTGCGATCCTGGAGACCCGGGATCGAATCCCATGTCAGGCTCCCGGTGCATGGAGCCTGCTTCTCCCTCTGCCTATGTCTCTGCCTCTCTCTCTCTCTCTCTCTCTCTCAGTGTGACTATCATAAATAAATAAAAAAATTTTAAAAAACTTAAAAAAAAAGAATAAGACATCACTGAGAGAATGTTAGAACATGGGGGAAAGGCTGAAGCATGCCCTCGCACCTCAAAGACCAACAAGACAGATTGCATTAGAAGGATAAAAGAAAAGCCTACATAGCATCATGTGGAGAGATCTCCTCTGTACCTCCATTTCCTCCAGTGGGGAGAGCGAGCCTGGATGAGGGGCAGGCAGTCTTCCTCAGCATTGTGGGCCACTTTTGTGAAGTCCCTGTTCTGATCTTACAACACAGGAATGGCAGGTGATTGGTTCTATAGGACTCAGCCACTGGGAGTCAGCTGTGACAGAGAAAGGAGAGGAATCTACAAACACCAGCAGATGAACCTTGGCAGACCCAGGATATACCGGCAGTGCCCAAACAGTAATCCCAAACAGTGGCTTTGCTCATCTGCATGTCCAAGTTGGGAACACACTCTGGCCAAGAAACTCAGTGAGATGGAGAATTGCTTGATTTGGATCCTCAAACAGAGGGTTTTCCCAGCCAATATAGTATTAGTGGCACATAACTCACAATTCTAATTTAAAAGTTAACAAAAATATAACAAAATAACTATAAATATGGAGTGCCTGGGTGGCTCAGAAAGTTAAGTGGCCAACTCTTAATTTCAGCTGAGGCCATGATCTCAGGGCCATGGGATGGAGCCCCACATCAGGCTCTGCATTCAGTGGGAAGTCTGCTTCTCTCTTACCATCTGCCCCTCCCAGCCCCTGCTCCAATAAATAAATCTTTTAAAAATAACCATAAATACAGTAACCTGTTAGTTACACAATAGAAAAGACATGTAAATTGTAACAATAATTACCTGAAATATGAGAAGAGAAATAACAATGTAAAGTATACAGGTTCTACTGAAGTTATCAATTTGAAACAGTGTGCGAACAAGTTTCAGATGTTTTATATAAGTTTCATGATAACCACAAGGGGAAATTCTGTAATAATTACACACACACACACACACACACACACGCAAACACTATTTAAAAAATCAAAGCATAGTATGACCAAAGGACACCATAACATGCACACACACGCACACACACAAAGACAGCAGAGTAACAAGAAACACTTTGTGCTACAAAACACAAGAGAATAATTAACAAAATGGCAATAATAAGTACTTAACTATCAATAATTACTTTAAATATAGATTAAATTCTTCAATCAAAATATGTAGAATGGCTGAATTTATTAAAGAAATTAAGATCCCATAATATGCTGCCTATAAGAGACTCACTTTAGTTTTGAAGTCACATGTAGTCTAGGAGTGAATGGATGGCAAAAGACATTTCAAATACATAGTAACCAAAACATTTCAGGAGTAGCTATACTTGCACAAGACAAAATAGACTTTAAACTAAAAATGGTAAAAGGTGACAAAGAGGATAATTATACAATGATAAAAACATAAATAAGATAAAAATATCTAACATTGTAAATATTTATGTGCCCCACATCAGTGCATTGAAATATATAAAGCAAAAACAAACAGAGCTAGAGAGAGAAATAAACAGTAATACAATATGAATTGTGGACTTTACTTAATTTTATTTTTTTAGATTTTTATCTATTTATTTATTTTAGAGAGAGAGTGAGTGAGCATAAAAGCAGGGAGGAGGGGAAGAGTTAGAGGGAGAAACAGGTTCCCCGCTGAGCTGGGAGCTAACCTGGGGCTTGCTTCCACGGTCCTGGGATCATGATCTGAGCTGAAGGCAGCTGCTTAACCAACTGAGCCACCTAGGTGCCCCAGAAGTTGTGAACTTTAATACACACTCTCAATGGATAGATCATCCAGTCAATAAGGAAACTGGTTTTGCACCGCACTATAGATCAAAGGGAACTGAAAGATGTATACAGAATACTCTAACCAATAACAACAGATTACATATTCTTACTGCACATAAAACATTTTCCATAATAGACCATATATTAGTCACAAAACAACTCTTAGTGAGCTCAAGGAAATTGACATCATACCAAGTGTCTTCTCAGATTACAATTATACGAAACAATACCAATAAACTCAGTAACAATGCCAGGCTCCTTAATAACAAGAGGAAAACTAGGGAATTCATGAACATGTGGAAAGTAAACAACAGTCTTCTAAGAGGGAATTTCATAGCAATAAGCACCAACATTAAGTAGAAAGAAAGAAACTAAGTAAGCAACTTAACATTATGCTTAAAGTAACTAGAGAAAGCAGAACAAAATGAACCCAAAGAAAGGAAATGATATAAATTAAAGGAGAAATAATTGAAATAGAGAAAAGAAAAACAATTGAAAAGATTAACCAAAGTAAGAGTTGGTTCTTTGGAACAATAAACAAAATTGACAAAAATCATTAGCCTGACTAACCAAGATAAAAAGAGAAAAGATAAAAATTAACAAAGTTATAAATGAAAAGGGAGACATAAATACTACAGAAATTCAAAGGATAAGAGGCTACTATGAACAGTTATATGCCAAACAACTGGACAACCTAGAATCAATAGAAAAATTCTTAGAAACATACAACTTATCAAGACTGAATCAGGAAGAAATGGAAAATCTAAATAGATCAATTACTTTTAAGGATATTGAATTAGTAATAATAATAAAAAAAAAGCCAACGAAGAAAAGTCCAGGATCAGATGACTTCACTGGTGAATTTTAACAACCATTTAAGGAGAATTAATAACAATCTTTCTCAAAATCTCCCAAAAACTTGAAAAGGAGAAAGAACTCCAAAACTCATTTTATGAGGACAGCATTATCTGATATTAAAACCAGAAAAAGACACAACTTGAAAAGGAAACTACAGGCCAATATCCTTGATAAACATTGGTGCAAAATTTTTCAATAAAATACTAACCAATTCAGCAAGAAATTGAAAAGATAATTCACCATGATCAAGGAGGACTTACATCTGAAAGATTGATTTTAGGTATGCAAATCAATCAGTGTAATATATCACCTTAATAGACTGAGTGAAAAGAATCATATAATTATCTTAATAGATGCAAAAACATCATTTGGCAATAATCTACATCCACTCATGAAAAAACTCTTAGCAATTTAGGCCTAGAAGGACCATATCTCAACATAATAAGAGTCAAGTATGTCAACTCCACAGCTAAAATTATACCAAATATTGAAAGGATGGAAAACTTTTCCTCTTACAGTAGAAACAAGCGAAGGATGCTCACTCTATCCATTCCTACTCAACATAGTACCAAAGCCCTAGCTAGAAGAATCAGGCAAGAAAAATAAATAAAAGGTATTGAATTGAAGCAAGTAAAACTGTCACTATTTTCAGACAACATGATTTTACATATAAAAAAAAATTTATAGATTAAACCAAAACAGCTGCTGGATTTAATCAAGTAAATCAATAACATTTCAAGACACAAAATTAACATGCAAAAATCAGTGGAGTTTATAAACACTAACACATTTTCTGAAAAAGAAAACAACAAATTGATCCCATTTACAATAGAATAAAAAAGGAATAAATTTAACTAAGGAGATGAAAGATCTCTGTGCTGAAAACCACAAGACATTGATAAAGAAATTGAAGACACATAAATGAGAGTATCCCATGTTCATGGATTGGAAGAATTGATATTGTTAAAATGTTAATACTACTGAATGCATCTGTAGATTCAATGAAATACCTAACAAGATTGCAATGACAATTTTTTTACAGAAGTTAAGAAAACACTCCTAAAATTGATATGAAACCACAAAAGACTGTGTATACCCCAAGACAATCTGAGACAGAACAAAACTCACACTCCCTGATTTCAAGCTATACTGTAAATCCATAGTCATCAAAACAGTATGATACTGGCATAAAAACAGACTAATAAAACCATAGAATAGAACTGAGAGCACAGAAGATGAACCCTAGCATATACATCCAACTAATTCTTAACAAAGGAGCCAAAAATACACAATGGAGAAAAAATAGTCTCTTTCAGCAAATGGTGCTGGATATTATTCATCAATAAAAGAATGAAACTGGACCCAGTTCTTAGACTACTCACAAAAATTAACTTGAAATAGATTAAAGACTTAGATGCAAGACCTAAAACCATGAAATTCCTAAAAGAAAACATAAGAACAAAGCCTCTTGATATGCATCTTGGTAATGATTTTTTTTTCGCATATGACAACTAAAGCACAAGCAACAATAAATAAATAAACAAACAAAAAAATAGAAGTACGTCAAACTAAAAAGATTCTGCATAGCAAAGGAAACCATCAGTGTGGTGAAAAGATCACTTATGGACAGGGAAAAAATTCACAAACCATATATCTGATAATATACAAAATATATAAAGAACTCATGCAAGTCAATACCAATAAAAAAAACTCAATTAAAACAAACATGGGCAAAGAAACTGAATAAATATTTTTCCAGAGGAGATACGCAAAAGTCCAACCAGGTATATGAAAAGATGCTCAATATCACTAGTCATTAGGGAAGTGGAAATTAAAACCACAAAGAACTATTACCTCATGCCTGTTAGAATGGGCATCATCAAAAACATAAGCATTAACAAATGATGGCATTGATGTATAGAAAACAGAACCTTTGTGTGCTGTTGGTGGGATTGTAAATTGGTGGAGCCACTGTGGAAACAATATAGAGGATCCTCAAAAAATTAAAAATAAAACTTCATATGATCCAGCAATTCTACTTCTGGAAATGTATCCAAAGATAGCAGGAACACTAACTTGAAAAGATGTGTATGCCTCTGGGTTCACTGTGCTCCTAGTAGCATGATTTACCATAGCCATGATGTAGAAGCAGCCTAAGTGTTCATCAGTGGTTGGATGAAGAAGTTGTAATATGTATGTAGACAATGGAATACTTTTCATTCATAAAAAATAAGGAGATCCTACTATTTGCAACAACATGGGTGGAACTTGAAGGCATCATGCAAAGTGAAGTAAGTCAAAAAAAGATAAAGATGCATACTTTATGATGTCACTTCTGTGTGAAATCTAAAACAAGAAGAAGAAGAAATTCACAGAAAAAGAGATCAAATTTATTTATTTTTTTATCAGATGCAGGGAGTGGTAAGAGGGGAATTGGAGGAAGGTGGTCAGAAGATACAAACTTCCAGTTAAAGAATAAGTACTAGGGATATAATGTACAGAATGATGATTATACCTAACACTGCTGTATGGTAGAGGGAAGTAGTTAAGAAAGTAAATCCTAAGAGTTCTCATCACAAAAACAAAATTTATTTTTCCTTCATTTTCTTCTTCCCTTTTTTATTGTATCTGTATGATAAGATGGATGTTAGATGAACTATTATAGCAAGCCTATTACAACATATATCAATCAAACCATATATCAATTAAACTTGTACAGTGATGTCCATCAATTGTTTCTCAATAAAACTGGAAAAAAATTATATTCATAAAAATTATTTTGGATTAAGTATATTATATAGCCTGATGACTATTCTCAAGTACTACTTATTTAAATGTATATGTTAAAAGTTAACTTCTATTATTTCTTTTCTGTGTCATCAGAATACATTTTACTCTATGATATATTTATTTTATTTTAATTAAAAAAAATAAGTAGGCTCTATGCCCAATGTGGAGCTTGAATTCATGACCAGGAGTTGGTTGCTCTAGCAACTAAGCCAGCCAGACACCCCTATGTTTACTTTAAAGAAACATGGATTATTAAGTATTGACAAAGCCTAGGTTAAGAAAATATTTTTTAAAAAAGAAAATATTCATTATATTAAAATAAAAAAAAGTATAATTAGTTTTTTAAAAATTTTTTATTTATTTATTTTAGAGAGTGCATGAACAGGAGGAGGAGCAGAGGGAGAGGGAAAGAGAGGATCCTCAATCCAACTCCCCTCTGAATGAGGAGCCCATCACTGGGCTTGGTCCCATGACCTTAAGATCACAACCTGAGCCAAAACCGAGTCACCACTCAATCAACCGAGACACCCAAGTAGCCCACAAAATTAATTTTTTAATAAATTCAAAATTTTAAGAATCCTAGTATTGACTTATTTAGGTAGCATATTTTTATTTATTTACATAAAACATTTCTTATATGTTGTATATTAGACATATTCAAAGATATTACTATGCTTTTTCACTTGCATTTTGCCAAATATTATGGTTATGTGGAAATGGAAAGGTCTTTGTATTTTAAATGATTAAAGTTGATTTATATGCATAAAATATATATTTTTCCCTCGGCCCCACATTTCAGAATGCACACCCCCTGTATCTTGCAAAAAATATTCACTGGCCATTGCTGCTTCCATATTTTAGAGAGGATAAAAAAAGTATTTCCAGTATCTTTATGAAAGCATTTTTCATCAGTTTGCATTTAGAATGGCACAAAAAATTCATGTGAGAAAAAAATCCACGTGTGCCAATTAGACTAAAATGGATGTGGTATATTTCATAAAGAATCAAAATGACAAAATTAGGGGTACCTGGCTGGCTCAGTTGGTGGAGCACGTGATTTGATCTTGGGATTCACGAGTTGGAGCCCCACATTGGGTGTAGAGATTACTTAAAATCTTCAAAAAGAGGGATCCCTGGGTGGCTCAGCGGTTTGGCGCCTGCCTTTGGCCCTGGGCGTGATCCTGCAGTCCCAGGATCGAGTCTCACGTCGGGCTCCAGGAGTGGAGCCTGCTTCTCCCTCCTCCTGTGCCTCTGCCTCTTTCTCTCTCTCTGTGTGTGTATCATAAATAAAAATAAATAAATAAATCTTTAAAAAAGATCTTCAAAAAGAAAAAAGTGAAAAAAAAAGGCACAATTGCCTAGTTTATCATAGGACAAATCAGTGAAGCATCTTACTATATGTGGTGTAAGTTCTTAAGTGTTTGCTGATATGAAGTCTGCCTTTTATTCCGCGATCTCTCAGAGGAGTCCTGACCAGTATAAAATTCACTGTTCGTACATGAACACAAATCACCAGAGCTGTGTTTTCAAGAAGCTGACTTTTTTTCTCTTGTACCTCTGAAAGATTAGCAAATAATGCCATATCCATTTTCAGATTCTAAGAAATAGATTAAATTATTTTGACGATCTTAAGATGATCAACCAAAATTTTCCACCTTTACGTATAAAGGTAATAATGGTACTTATATTTGCTTAGCAACAAACGCTTTCTTGATTCCTGTCTTTCCATTGTAGAGCTAAAAAGACACTGAAAAAAAAAAAGTGGAAAAGAGTAAGAACCGGGGCATCATCTTTACTGAAGATTTCTGTGTGGTTAGTTTGTGCAAAGAGGCTACAATTAGTGACATGTCAGCCTTTCCTAACTCCATTTACCATTTTCTCTGGACTTTAAATTTAACTCTATGTCACTCCTGTTGCATCGCCTAGCAGAAATAGATATATTTTAGGGAGGTTATAAAAGTCATCTTTTGGATTTACATGTCCTGAAAAGTGTATCTTAATAATGTCTACCTGAAAATGTAGGATTAATTTAATTATGTCTGAAATGTACTTAGAACAGTGTCTGACACATATTAAGAAACAAATTTTACCTATCATCATCATTACCACCATCATCATTATCAGAAGAGTAATTTTGTTAGCAAGGGAGAATTATAGACATCTACTTTGCTTCATGTTCAAAGTAATGGAGTAGCTTATGAACCCACAGTATGACCTAAAATTTGATTGCTAAGTGAGCTGAGCCCTTGAAGTTTGGCTGTTCCTCAGTGGATTTATCAGAAGATGCCCTAGAGAATTGTCTAGATTCCAGCTACCTTTTTCTTTAAACTTAAGGTATCAGTATCCCTATTAACCTTGATAGTTAAGATTAATCACCTCACCCATCAAGATAACTTACTGTTGCCTACTAGTTCAGTGAAAACCTTATCTTTCTATTAAAGGAATCAATATGTGTACACCAATGAAATACTTTTCACTTGGAGAACAAAAATTTTAAGTCCCATGATCCCAGTAAGTCAGGGTGGGGCAGTGGAGGTGGGGGGAGGGGAAGCAGAAATGGTTTCCCCATGAATCATCCGATGTGATACCGGAAAATATGATTCCTTTCTCATATCTTTTTTTTTTTTCTTTTCTATCTCTCTTGTTTCTGTTTTTCATTATGTTTTGCTTTTGTTTTTGTTTTTTAGCTCTCCTTTCTGACAGGGAAAGGAAACACCATCATGTGGTGCTAATTTATACCTTCACATTTTCTAATCTCTAAATATATTGTCACCCAACTGGGCTCATTACTAAATTTTCAATATGTTATTTTATATAATAAGGGCTAGTGTTCCAGTGTGATGGGGAATATGATAAGCCCGGTGAAAGAGGTTTTTTAAAAATGTGTTTATCATATAAATAGAAACACTTCTAAAGATTCTGAGAGAGAAATGAAGACGCTAAGCACTCGCAAAAATTGGTCTAATCCAGGACTATCTCAGGCACCTGGATTTAAAGTCATCCACCAATGAATGCATGGTCTTCAACTAATCATATTAAATATATGTTTGTAAAGTGAATTATTTGCATAAAGTCCCTAATTATTTGCCATTTTAAGGTTTTCATGTTGGTGTGTAAGCAATTACACAATTAAGCAATTAAGCAATCCCAGGTATGCCCAGACTGACAGTTAAGTAGGAGAAAGAAATCCACATCCCAAATAACCATCATTTCAAATGAGAAAATATTTTGATGTAATATTTGATGTACTTCAGATGTAATCAACCATCATGATGTGTCTGCTTTGCTGCAAGAGGACACTGCAACACGAGCATCCAGAGACCCTCCCTTCCTTTATTTCTATTCAATGAAAAATGGTCAGATAAGCACACTAAATATGTTTTTTTATATGGTTATGTTTCTTCATTCATTTTGGATATGGTTATTTTACATGATGTAAAACATGAGGCCAACAGAAATTTTACTAAATGGCAGACACCTAATTTTTATGGAATTAATCTCCTACATTATGCCCCCCCAATAATTCTTCTTAACAACATGCTTTATACCTAATACCTTAGGTTCTCTGTATACTATAAGCAGGAAGATAAATTTATGTCGTGATACCCTATAGGATATTAGGCAATGAAAGCCCTTTTGTTTTAACCTGTGTTATAGAGCCAATTGATGACTACAACTCCCAATGTGATAAAATGAAGATATACTGTTATCTCTGCTTTCTGCTTCTGGTATCCTCTAACTACTGGAATAAGAAGGCAAAAAACCCACATTTAACAGTTTAATTGTTGTTTATCAGATCCTAAGGTTGTACTGATTTGCTCAAGTAAAGAGCACATGTCAGATAAAATCTCTGAATTTGAAACTGCCAATTAATAATCTTAGGCCATGCCACTATCTTCCTCCCAATGCCATCCTACTTCCTTTAAGGGTAAACAGAGAATCATATTTTAAGTCTTTGATGGTGAAACTAATCTTTGTGATTCCCCATGTGAAGCTGTATTGCCCTTGGTTTATTATTTTGGGAGAAAATGCTTCAATTTTGTCCCTTATGTTCAAATGATCATATAAGGATTAGAGCAGATAGGAGAATCCTGTCAAGTGCTAATATAAATATATGTTTAAAAAACAGTAAGATAATTTTAGGTGAGATTCAAAGACTTGCTAAGTAAAATATTTATCACTTGATAAAGTAAGCTCCACTATGAGCAGTGAACCATAGAGTAGTTCAGTTTGCCCAGATGTCATGATGGGCTCAGAGCCAGTTTCAAATATTTTCTGTAAAGTTAAAGTCTAGATTTTTGTTGTTGTTGTTTCCTTGTACGTATTTATTCCAGAAAAAAAAAAAATTAGCAGCAATTACATTTGAGGAATTCTAGTAAAAAGGTTTAGGGAATGTGACTGTGATGTTTTATGAAATGCTTTTGCTCATTTTGCTTTCCTGGGAATGAAGAAATTCCAGTTGAAATCAGAAAGTCCATTTAATTGAAGTATCTCCCTACCAAGAACAATTAATCTACAACCACTTTTTAAAGACCATCATGGCCTCTCATCAGTGGTTTTCATAATGACTTGTTGAGAGAATTCACCTCTGGGTCCATTTAAAGGGTATTGTTGGGGGACCTGAGTCTCTTACACTTGATGAATCTACTCAAAATTTTTATTTCTCTGTGTTCTTGAAATCTATTCTCTTCATTGTAGTCAGGAACTTCTGGCATCTTAAATTTGGTTTTCATGGCCCACTACTAAATCCAAATGTGTCAACTAAACAACAGGAGTGACTATAAACTCTCCTTTCTGTTTGATCTAGCACACTGAGTGCAGAATATCTGTGAAATGCACACCTATTCATAAATTCAAATCAAACTAGATTTTGCCCTCCCATTTTGTACAGCTTTCAGAAACTATGCACAGATATATTTATCATGATTTTATTCTAAATAATAAAATTTAGAACCAATTTACAGCTCTAACATGTAAGTCTTCTGCTCCTAGGTTTGACTTTGTAATTGATCCACAGAGCATGATCTAATCTAGTTCTGGAGGACTGAGAGACTGTGAAACTGATGCTCGAACAATCTTTCTCCCTGAAAGTTCATTTTGTAGAAGTTGCTAAAGAATCTTCAGGAGGAAGAAATTACTCTACCAGCAAGGGAGACTCTTCATTGTAAAATAACTTTCATAATAGTGTTTTCTTCAGTGTCTAGAGTGGAGTCTAGCACATAATAAACTCTCAAAAAAGATTTGTTGGACGAATAAATGAATGTAAGCTTTCAAATTTGCTCCCTACCACACTCTTATTCAATCACTTTCCAAATGTTACATAGAAAACTAAAAGGATATGAATTCAAATGAGAGAAGAGAGGATGAAAAATTTGAATTATCTTAGCTTTGTGCCTATAACAGATAAAACATTGTTTTAGCATGGTTATAGAATGTTTCTGGAATTTAGCCCAGAGAATTTATTCTTTTTATTTAAGCAAATTATTTGAAAGAATCATCTTTCCTTAATAATTAAATAATAATTAAATATTAATAATTAAATAGAAATACTTATTCCCCATATCTTAAGTCATTTATCCATTCAATGCAAAATAATTATTGAGCATCCATCCTCTACCAGGCACTTTTCTAGGCTAGTGGGATACAGCAGTGAAAAAAGAGGTATTTCTGCTATGGAGCTAATATTTTAATAAAATGAAAAAGTAATAGACCAATTGAGTGAATTTATGACATGTCCAATGATGATGTATGCTATAGAAAAAAAAGAAAGTAGATTAAATGGGTAGAGAGATTGCTGCGAAGAAGCATGGGTTACTACAGTGAGTCCATTTTCCAGGAGATGATAGGGGATCATTTGATTAATTGTTTTATCACTGCACTCCTTAAACTGTCATAAGATCATCCCTATTCTTTAAAATATAAAAAATAAAAACATTTATTTATTTATGAAAGACACACAGAGAGAGAGAGGCAGAGACACCGGCAGAGGAAGAAGCAGGCTCTATGCAGGGAGCCCAATGTGGGACTTGATCCTGAGACTCCAGGATCATGCCCTGGGCTAAAGGCAGGAACATGCCACTGAGCCACCCAGGAATCCCAAGATCATCCCTATTCTTAACTGAATCTTCACTACTTTTAATATCCAGTCCAAATTCCTTCTCTCAGATTTTCCCAGATAGTCTACTTCTTTTGCCTATAGTTACTCTACGCACCATTGCTCTATCATTCATGTTTTGGTGTGGAATATAAAGAGGAAAAGGAAACTGTCATATTCAAGAAAAATAAAAGTATTAGAAAGTATTAGGTAGATCAATTAAAGCTCAGAGAAATAAGAATGCACTTACCCAGTCAGGGATGATACCCAAAATAACACAAAATTAGCCCATTGTCAGTCTTTTCTGGAAAAGGTGCACTGCAGTCTCTACTAAAACTCCACAGTAGCTGCATTCTAGATACTACTACCAAAACTGTTGCTACTGCCACATCTAAAAATATTGCCCCTACCACAACCCTTGCAAAAACCAAAATAATTGCATTCTGGTTACATGAGTGAGATATGAAAACTAAACTGGTAGATCTCAGGAAAGAACAGAAAGAAAACAAACAAACAAACAAGCAAAAAAACACCATGATGGACTCTAGGTGAACGTGAAAGCAGTACAAAAACATGTAGCATTATTAATATAACAAGAAACATAAGAGGTATGATCAATAATAGTGAAGGAAAGAAAACAAAAAATAATAAAGTCTTAAATAAATTCTGAATGAAACAGCTGAAATAGAAGGCAGAAAAGGAGAGCCAGAGTTTGTCTAGGTGGTATCCTTGAGGGGAGAATTAAAACAGTAAATTTAAAAGTAGAACATTGGATACAGCAAAAATTCTGGAAAATTAAAAAAAATTACACATGCAAATGAAAGGAACATATCTTTTCTAACAAGATAAAGATTTGGCATAGCATACTCAACACAGAGATATAGCTGGTTAAAGGTAGTGCAATTTTCTAACATAAATAAATAATTCTTAAAACAGAGAGGGAAACAATTATAGTAATCTATAATGGGAAAAGTTGGTCTTATAACCTACTTCTCTAATGCTACATTCAGTGACAGAAAATAGTGACAAAATGAGATATATCTCTAAGAAGCTGTAGTAAACAAACTATTATAGTAAAATACAAACTATTCTGTAGGAAACAAGCTATTGTTCAAGAAAAAGGAATCATGGACAACTGGTTTAACTGTGTAAGAATTATTTCCCACAAGTTTTTCTTTCAAAGTACTAAATATTGATATTAAAACAAGCAAGAAATTGGGGATCCTACGTGGCTCAGCTTGTTCAAGCATCTGACTGGCTCAGGTCATGATCTCAGGGTCCTGGGATTGAGCCCTGTGTGTTTAGGGGTGGGAGGGTCTCCACTCAGCAGGGAGTTTCCTTCTCCTTCTGCTTCTCTCTCCTCTTGTGTTCTCTCTCTCACTCTCAAATAAATAAATAAAATACTTAAAAAACAAAAAAGGAGAAATTAATGAAGTGATTTTTGCCAAAAAGCCTGGAGGTCACCATTGAATCTATTTCTGTAGGAATAATATCAGAATAAATATGGTCACAAACAAGAGTTTTAATGATATAAAATCTGCACAGGCAGAAATAATGTAAAGTCTATGAATAAAAGAACCATATGCAGAAAACTATGAAATGATGAAAAACATTCATCAAGATCTAAATGCATGAAGAATTAATACCTGTATGTGGGTCGGAAGCCTCCATATTACTACATCTTAATTCTTCCCAACTTTATCCACAGAATTGGTATAATCCATATAAAAATCCCAGCAAAAATCTTGTAGATACCAAAAAAACTGATTTTACCTGGAATGTAAAACAAAACAAAACAAAACAAAACAAACAAAACAAAACAAAAAACCATAGAATGTAGAAACTTCAACAGTTTTGAAGAAGAAGAGCACTGTAGGATTTACATTACCAGATGTGAAGCCTTACTAGAGGCCACAATAATTGTACCGATGTGGCATTGGCAAAGGGAAAGAGCCACAGATCAGTGCAACAGAAAAGAGAGTGCAGAAATAGAGATGTGAAAAATACAGTCAACTGATATTTGACAAAGAAGCAAATTTTTAAAAAAGGAAATTAAGGGAATAATCTCATTTACCATTTAAAGCATTAACCTGGGCACCTGGGTGGCTCAGTTGGTTAAGCATTTGCCTTCTGCTCAGGTCATGATCTCGGGATCCTGGGATTGAGCCCCACCTTGAGCTCCCTCTCAATGGGGAGTCTGCTTCTCCTTCTCCTTCTGTTCCTCCTCCCTGCCTTTGCTCTCTCTGTCTCCAAATAAATAAGTAAAATCTTCTTAAATACATAAGTAAATAAATAAATAACCCACAGAAATAAGTAGTTTTCTCATATAAAAGCCACAGCTTGAAAAATATGTCAAACTAAAAGGTCCACTAGCAATTGTCAAAACTATTAACATCTCTAGATATAAACTCAACATGAAATGAGCTTGGACTATGTGAAGAAATATTTAAAATATTACTCAGAGACCCAAAGGTGGCATAAACAAATACAATGTGTGTCATGTTCTGCATAGTAATATCAGAATAATAAAAATGCCATTTCTCCATATGTTTAACCATAAATATTATAAAATTCCAATAAAAATAAAAATGGTGCTTTGTGGGAAGGAGATGAAACAGCAAATCTGGTTTTAAAGGTCATAAGAAAAAGTAAATCGGAATGATCAGCCAAGACTTTCTAATAAATAGAGTAATAGTGATAGGGCAAAGGGGGTTAACCCTACCAGATATTAAAGCATAATATAAAGATGCTTAGATCAAAGTCAAAACTCTCAAAATAGCCTCTGAGCAATTCTGGGATTTAATAATATGTACATTTAAAATCAATGGAAAGAAGAGATGAATGATTTCATAAATTATGTTGGGGAAACTGGACTATCAGATGGGAAAGGAAGCTTTTTTTAAAAAAATAGAGATGATACTCAGCTTTATTATTTAAAAAAAACATTCGCCATGTATAATCAATAAAAGTAAAACTTATGTTATACTTACAAACATTATAATTTATCTATGATTTATATAACTTTAGGAAGTTTTGAATTGATATATGTCAAAAAGACCATATTACACTATACTTGGCCTGGAAACTTGAAATATTTTAAAGTTTGGACAGAAATGTAACCCTATATTCCAGCATCAGAAATTGAACAGACTTCTTGCATGATATGATGTTAGGATAGTTTTTGCATTTTCCAGGCTATAAATTTATCAGCAAAGTGGCTCGTATAGTTTCCATGTTAGTTATAAATGATGCAGGGCGTAAAGGGATATATGACTTCGATTTGAGAGATATTTTTCAGAAATACAGTTTGATGATGAGAATTTATTAGCAATATATAGTCCTATTGAATGTTAGTCACTATATTTTCTCACCCTAATACTGATTTTTAAAGTTTTTGAAACATTTAATGTTGCTACATAATTGCATTGATCCAGGAAATAGGAGTTATATACCTCTAAATCTTAAGACAATATATAGAATAATTATAATACTAGTTTTTCTCATTAACTTCTACTTTGGCATAGTGTTACTTATTTCTGGTTGGTCTATCTGGCAATTTTTGACATAAGCAAATAATATACAATAAAAATAACAAATTACAATAGTCTACTAGTTAAAACTGCTATGATAAAATTAAGAGACATTTAAATGAAAATTAAGAGAAAAAAATGTGTTTCACACATTGAGTGAATTCAGTTAAGTGCTTGTAAGAAAATACAGAGAAATCAATGATCTTCTAATATAGAAGCAAACACCAGTTAGCTGATAAGACCTAGATATATCAACTAATTGAATCCTAAGCAAGCTCATCTGATTCTAACTAATCTTTACATGAGCTTACTCAGTACATGCTCAGAAATTCTTAAATGGTTTCATTTTTAAAGATTTGCAAATCATCATATTGCTAGAGAAATTTGAAACCTAGGCCATTTTTACCTCGGCAAATCACACCTTTTCAAATATGTTTTTCTTTTAAAGATGTATTTATTTATTTTAGACAGAGAGAACACAAGTGGGAGGAGGAGCAGAGGAAGAGACTGTTCAAGCAGGCTCCCCCGAGGAGCGTGGAGTCCGATGCAGGGCTCCATATCACGGTCCATGAGATCATGACCTGAACAGAAACCAAGAGCCAGAGGCTTAATCGACTGAGCCTCCCATGCACCCCCTCCCTTCACATCTTAATAAAAGGATTCACAAGTCAAAAGTTGGCAAATGCAACACCAGACTGAACAACCACAAGTGTTTGTTCACCATTGTGTCCTAGAGCTAAATCTAGAGCTAAGCTTACATTTATTCAATGTAAGAATACATGAATGATTGAAGGAGGGAATAAAGAAATGAAGCTTCACCAACATGACTTGACATAAGATATGCTCCAATTAATTACAAATTACATGTTGTAATAAACAGTAACTTGTCCTAAATAGAATTTTACTATCAGCTACAGAATTTAAAATATTAATGTGTTCCTAATAAATTTCTTTATAGGTCCTAAGTTTCCAGTGTAGTAATGAAGCAAATAATGCAGCAAGTCTTGAAAAAAAAAACCTGCTGAATGGCTCAAAGTTTATGTGTGGCAGCAACAGAGCCAGGACCCAAATTTTCACAATGTTTTTAATATCCTTTAATGCTTTTGAGGATAATTACCAAGTATTTTGAAAAGGAATAAATTTTATGTAAAGGTCATATCATTTTATAAAGTTTTAGTTCACATCTATATGTTTTATTATCCTCATTATCTATTCTTTTCTACTTCGTTTTGTTTTACTATATAAAAAAGCAATTAAAAGTAAAAAGCAGACCGATGAGTAACACATTTCTTGCAAACATTGATTCATAATATTGATTATGTTTCAAGGTCTTCATATATTAAGGAATTAAAAGTAGAAAAGGAGTTTTTTTTTCTTTATCCCCAGTTATCTTGCATGATGGATACAGTGCCATACTTTATTGATTAAAGGAAGCCTATAACAAGAATTCACATTACACTTTGTATTTTAAATAGTCAAGCTGAAATTATGCATTATATGTATGTCTTTGTTATTTACTGAGCAGTGTTAATGTTCAGAGACTGGTTATGTTATCAGAGGCTGGTCTGATGTGTAGCAAGAAGACTGATCCAAAGGGAAAGAAATTGGATATAGACACTTCTGTTAAAACGTGAACTTTCTCAAGCATCATGAATTGATGACCAGATACTTTTGAATGGAATTTTCTTTCTTTCTTTCTTTCTTTCTTTCTTTCTTTCTTTCTTTCTTTCTTTCTTTCTTTCTTTCTTTCTTTCTTTTCTTTCTTCTTCTTCTTCTTCTTCTTCTTCTTCTTCTTCTTCTTCTTCTTCTTCTTCTTCTTTTTCTTCTTCTTCTTCCTTTCTTTCTTTTCTTTCCTTCTTTCTTTCTTTTTCTTTCTTTCTTCTTTCTTTTTCAGATTTTATTTCTTTTGGGTGGGAAGGCAGGAGAGGCAGAGGGAGAGAGAATCTCAAACAAACTCCATGCTGAGCATGAAGCCAGATATGTGACTCAATCTTACAACCTTGAGATCACAACCTGAGGGGAAATCAAGAGTCAGATGTTTAAATGATTGAGCCACCCAGGCTCCCCAGGATTCTATACCTTTCTATTGGGATCTTCTTAATACATGCAGTATGATCTTTATGATAACAATTATATCTGAAAGAAATATCCAGAACTTTAGCATGAAAAAGTCAACATAATGACAAATAAAGTTCTATAAAACAACTTCCAAACTGTTCATAGGATCCCTTCACATTTTTTCTTATAATTAGAGAACTAGATATTGTATCTAATACAGTCGTAAGTCCAAAATCAATGGAAATACATCGCCATGATTAAGCTAACTGCAATAGTAATTTCAGCTTTGTAAGCTTTCTTAGTGACCCTTAATTTTTCATGCACATGTTACTTTAAAATATATTAAATTGTACAAGTGTATCAGTGTTATGAAAACAGCTGTCCATTTAAAATTAGACGATGACCCACAAGGAAAGCCATTATAATCAAAAGTTAAAATTACACAAATTTCTCTTTAATCGTATTACATTTCTATTCTTCAGTACTACATGAACTACTTATTTCATAAAGTAATTATATTTGCATATGGTTCTCTCATAAAAAATATTATATATCTTTTTTTAAAAAAAATGATACCAACCAGATATTGTCTGGTGAATTCGTTCTCTTTTATGTTTAAGTAGTATTGACTTAAATTTTCAAATTTCATTGCAAATGGAAGTCTACATTCATCATCAAGATTTCTTCAGATACTCATGGATGTTTGTTCTCTTGCTTACCTTTGCCATTGGATTGTTTTTCTATGAATGTTCTCTCTGCTTTTTATGATTTTTGGAGAGGGATAACTATTTTCTTCAGGGCTTTGGGCAGATGTCTAGTCTCAGAACTTCCGGAATTGCTTCCTGGTGCCAGGCCTTCCTGACTTTGAGCACACTGAAACGTAAAGTCTTCTTCGAGGGCTAGCACTGTCCCACCATGGCAGTGCCACCAATCTGGACATCCCTGAAACAGGAGAACAGGTGCACGGACATGTTCTTTTGGTGTTTCTCAAAGTGGTTGTACTTATGGATGTAGTGGAGGCAGTCTTGGTGGGTAACACTGGTCTTCTGCATCTTCTTCTGGGTCACCACACCAAACAATCCACCCTTGGATGGAAATTACCAGTAAAAGGGCATTTCTTGTCAATATTTGTGCCCTCAATGGCCTCCTTGATCATCTCAAAGCCCAAATCAGTGTTTTTGAAGAGCTTTTCCTTGTCATTTTCTACAAGCAGGGCACTCTTATTTCAAAACATATTTGGCTGCTTTTGGTGGGGCCACTCAGTCTGAATGTCCGCCATCTTCCTGGCCACCTGAAAAAAGGATCTTTTTATATTGTAGGTGTAATCCATAATTCAGTGTTTTCATTAATCTCCTCATGTACTATGACCATTTTTACACGTTCACCCATTTAGTGATGATATTAAAGATGGAAGAAGTTATTTAAAATGTGACTAGTTACCCACAATATATCAAAAAGGTAAACAAGGTAAACAGTTCATATCTAGAATATGTAACAAACTTTCAAATCAGTAAGAATAATTATTCATAATCAGATAAATACATAAATTAAAATGTGTTTTCCCTTTACAGGTATTAGAATAGCAAAACACAAGGGCACCTGCGTGGCTCAGTCAGTTGAACATCTGACTCTTCATTTTGGCTCAGGTCATGATTTCAGGGTCCTGGGAAGGACTACATTCAGCAGGATGTCTGCTGAGGATTTCTCTCCTTTTCCCCTCCCCTGCTCACTCTCTCTGTTCCCCTCAAAAAAAAAAAAAAATCAACCTTAAAAAAAAAAAGAATAGCAAAACACAGACACCTGGATAATGCCAAATACTGTTAAGGATTTGGAGACTCAGGAACATATCCCTGATAAAAGAGTAACTGGTACAGCATTGCAGAGCAACCTGCTCTCATGGAGTTGTCCCCCACCAATAAGATGGAGAATGAGTTGAATCAGAGAGATAGAGAGCGATAGATGATAGATAGATGATAGATAGATAGATAGATAGATAGATGATAGATAGATAGATAGATAGATAGATAGATAGATAGATGATAGAGATAGAGTAGTGAAAAGGAAATTAGTTTTTTTTTTATTTTTATGAAATCACATGGCCAGTTTAGGAGCAATTCACTGCAACTCTACACCCCATAGGGCTCCTGAACTCATAGCCATCCCCTTCCCCCTAGCCTTCTATCTTTCATCTCTTTGTGTATTGTTTCTTACACTGCACATCAGTGAAATTGTTCAAAATTTCCTGTTAGGAATACCTTTATCAAGTCTCTCCTTTTTTTCTTTTTAATTTTTTAATAGCCCCTTGGCTTATACCTTTGGTTCCTCATCTTCTGACAGAGTTTATCTGCTACTTTACCAAAGGAAAGGAATTTCTTCGTAAAAGATCTCTCCTCTGTCAATAAAATAGAAATTTTACCATTTGGGGGGGGGGGTTATTTCGTAAAAAACATTCTTCTATTCATTACTGGAAAGTTCTCCAAGGAATTAAAGATACAGTTATTGTAACTAATATAAAGAAGCTATAATTCAAAGTACCAAAGTACTGATTTAAAGTTTAGATGCAGGGGTACCGGGGTGGCTGAGTCGGTTGGGCATCTGCTCAGGTCATGATCCTGGAGTCCTGGGATCAAGCCCCGCTGTTGGGCTCCCTGCTCGGCAGGCAGTCTACTTCTTCCTCTCCCTCTGACCCTCCCCCAGTTCATGCTCTCTCTCTCTCTCAGATAAATAAATAAAATATTTTTAAAATAGAAATAATAAATAAACTTTAGGTGCATTCTATAGAATAAACATTTATGGCATTTTTAAACCATTTTTAAAAAATAAAACATAATCTATTAAGGAATTACTTTTACAGGGCAGGTTGCAATAGAAACATTCATTCTGTTATATCCTATGAATACATTTGGAAAACAAATGATAAATTTTATGTGTGACTCTGCACTAAACATAATCTCAGTCAAAAGATCTTAGGGTTCCTTCATAGATCAGGGCCCATTCCCTCCTTCACACTTAATATAAAGTAGTACAGAAAGACATTAAATTAGTGTAAGGACCAGAAGGCCTTCTTCCCTCCCAGACATGAAAGAAGAGTTCATTAAAATATTCATTCCAAAAAAAAAAATTTTCATTCCATCAGTATAATGATTATGAGCTTGCAGAGGTGAAACCACTCAGATTTACCCAGCCTGGTCTCTATCATTAATCAAGATTCTCAGAAAAGCAATAGAAGTTTTCAAAACTCACCAAGACTTTGAGTCAACCTTAAAATAATATCATATTTTTCTTTCAGATCAGAGCAACTCCAACTTTAATATGCACCTAACCTTTGGGTTCTTGTCAAAGTGGAATTCTGATTTATTAGATACTTGATGTGATCTTAAATTTTGCAGTTCTAACAATCCCCAGGTGATGCTGAGGCTGTTCATTCCATGGACCACACTTCGTAGAAATGATTTAGTAAAAACGACAGAGATACAAATAGTATGTAAATTATAGAGCTCCCTATATGTGCCTAGAGCTCACTTTAGTTTAAAATTTTGGTCTTCATGCATTTCTGTTTTCAGATAATATTTTTTTTTCTTTTGAAGTGATAGATACAACAGGTGGGTACAAAGGTAGAGCAGAGAGGACTCCTGTAGCATTCCACCAGTTTCTCCCAATGGTTACTTTTTATTTGATTACAGTACAACAGCAAGCCAGAAACCGGATATTGGTACAACTTCTAAGTGTGTAGTTGTAGGTCATGTTTTAACACATGTGAGGTTCATGTAACAACCCCTGCAATCACATTATAATTCTATTATTCCATAAAAATGTCCTTTGTGCTATTCCTTTATAGTAAAACCCATGCCCTCCCTCCACCACCCCAAGTCCCTGACAACTGCTAACCGGGTATTCATCTCCATATTTTTGTCATATCAAGAATGCTATATAAATGAACTCTCTCAATACGTTACCTTTGAGGATTAGTTTATTTTATTCAGAATAAGTCTCTGGAAATTTTTCCTAATTCCATACCATCAAAAGTTTGGTTCATTTTATTGTTGAGTAGTATTCCATGGTAAGGATGTACCACAATTTTGCTTTTTGTTTTTTGTTTTGTTTTACCCTTTATCTACTGAGAGGCATTTTGGCTGTTCCAGTTTGGGGGGCTATTACAAATATAGCTGCTATGAATACTTGTGTGCATATTTTTGCCTGGACACAGTTTTTATTTTTGAGATAAATGTTCAGGAGTACAATTAGAGGGCCATATAATAAATCTATGGGTATTTTATTCTGTAAACTTCCAAACTATTTTTCAAGTGGTTGTATTACTTCCTATTTTCATCAGCAACCTATGAGTAATTTATTCCCTTCATGTTTTTACAAGAATTTCACAGTGTCATTTTTTTAGCTGTTCTAATAGAAGTATAATGGCTTCTCATAGTCTAAATTGGTATTTTTCTTAATGCTGATGATGTTTAACATCCTTTCATGTATTTATTGGCTATCCATATATCTTCTTTTTTTATATTTATATCTCTGAGTTTATTGTTTGTATATGCCTCATATGATCTTTTTTTAATTTATTTTTTATTGGTGTTCAATTTACCAACATACAGAATAACCCCCAGTGCCCATCACCCATTCACTCCCACCCACCGCCCTCCTCCCCTTCCACCACCCCTAGTTCGTTTCCCAGAGTTAGCAGTCTTTACGTTCTGTCTCACTTTCTGATATTTCCCACACATTTCTTCTCCCTTCCCTTAAATTCCCTTTCACTATTATTTATATTCCCCAAATGAATGAGAACATATAATGTTTGTCCTTCTCCGGCTAACTTCCTTCACTCAGCATAATACCCTCCAGTTCCATCCACGTTGAAGCAAATGGTGGGTATTTGTCGTTTCTAATGGCTGAGTAATACTCCATTGGATACATAAACCACATCTTCTTTATCCACTCATCTTTCGATGGACACCGAGGCTCCTTCCACAGTTTGGCTATTGTGGCCATTGCTGCTATAAACATCGGGGTGCAGGTGTCCCGGCGTTTCATTGCATCTGCATCTTTGGGGTAAATCCCCAACAGTGCAATTGCTGGGTCGTAGGGCAGGTCTATTTTTAACTCTTTGAGGAACCTCCACACAGTTTTCCAGAGTGGCTGCACCAGTTCACATTCCCACCAACAGTGTAAGAGGGTTCCCTTTTCTCCGCATCCTCTCCAACATTTGTGGTTTCCTGCCTTGTTAATTTGCCCCATTCTCACTGGTGTGAGGTGGTATCTCATTGTGGTTTTGATTTGTATTTCCCTGATGGCAAGTGATGCGGAGCATTTTCTCATGTGCATGTTGGCCGTGTCTATGTCTTCCTCTGTGAGATTTCTCTTCATGTCTTTTGCCCATTTCATGATTGGATTGTTTGTTTCTTTGGTGTTGAGTTTAATAAGTTCTTTATAGATCTTGGAAACTAGCCCTTTATCTGATACATCGTTTGCAAATATCTTCTCCCATTCTGTAGGTTGTCTTTTAGTTTTGTTGACTGTATCCTTTGCTGTGCAGAAGCTTCTTATCTTGATGAAGTCCCAATAGTTCATTTTTGCTTTTGTTTCTTTTGCCTTCGTGGATGTATCTTGCAAGAAGTTACTGTGGCCAAGTTCAAAAAGAGTGTTGCCTGTGTTCTTCTCTAGGATTTTGATGGGATCTTCTCTCACATTTAGATCCTTCATCCATTTTGAGTTTTTCTTTGTGTCTGGTGAAAGAGAGTGGTCTAGTTTCATTCTTCTGCATGTGGATGTCCAATTTTCCCAGCACCATTTATTGAAGAGACTGTCTTTCTTCCAATGGATAGTCTGTCCTCCTTTATCGAATATTAGTTGACCATGAAGTTCAGGGTCCACTTCTGGGTTCTCTATTCTGTTCCATTGATCTATGTGTCTGTTTTTGTGCCAGGACCACACTGTCTTGATGACCACAGCTTTGTAGTACAACCTGAAATCTGGCATTGTGATGCCCCCAGATATGGTTTTCTTTTTTAAAATTCCCCTGGCTATTCGGGGTCTTTTCTGATTCCACACAAATCTTAAAATAATTTGTTCTAACTCTCTGAAGAAAGTCCATGGTATTTTGATAGGGATTGCATTAAACGTGTATATTGCCCTGGGTAACATTGACATTTTCACAATAATAATTCTGCCAATCCATGAGCATGGAATATTTTTCCATCTCTTTGTGTCTTCCTCAATTTCTTTCAGAAGTGTTCTATAGTTTTGAGGGTATAGATCCTTTACCTCTTTGGTTAGGTTGATTCCTAGGTATCTTATGCTTTTGGGTGAAATTGTAAATGGGATTGACTCCTTAATTTCTCTTTCCTCAGTCTCATTGTTAGTGTATAGAAATGCCACTGATTTCTGGGCATTGATTTTGTATCCTGCCGCGGTACCAAATTGCTGTATGAGTTCTAGCAATCTTGGGGTGGAGACTTTTGGGTTTTCTATGTAGAGTATCACGTCATCGGCGAAGAGGGAGAGTTTGACTTCTTCTTTGCCAATTTGAATGCCTTTAATGTCTTTTTGTTGTCTGATTGCTGAGGCTAGGACTTCCAGTACTATGTTGAATAGCAGTGGTGAGAGTGGACATCCCTGTCTTGTTCCTGATTTTAGGGGAAAGGCTCCCAGTGTTTCCCCATTGAGAATGATATTTGCTGTGGGCTTTTCATAGATGGCTTTTAAGATGTTGAGGAATGTTCCCTCTATCCCTACACTCTGAAGAGTTTTGATCAGAAATGGATGCTGTATTTTGTCAAATGCTTTCTCTGCATCTAATGAGAGGATCATATGGTTCTTGGTTTTTCTCTTGCTGATATGATGAATCACATTGATTGTTTTACAGGTGTTGAACCAACCTTGTGTCCCAGGGATAAATCCTACTTGGTCATGGAGAATAATTTTCTTAATGACTGCTGGATCCTATTGGCCAGTATCTTGTTGAGAATTTTTGCATCCATGTTCATCAGGGATATTGGTCTGTAATTCTCCTTTTTGGTGGGGTCTTTGTCTGGTTTTGGAATTAAGGTGATGCTGGCCTCATAGAACGAATTTGGAAGTACTCCATCTCTTTCTATCTTTCCAAACAGCTTTAGGAGAATAGGTATGATTTCTTCTTTAAAAACGTTTGATAGAATTCCCCTGGGAAGCCATCTGGCCCTGTACTCTTGTGTCTTGGGAGGTTTTTGATGACTGCTTCAATTTCCTCCCTGTTTATTGGCCTATTAAGGTTTTCTATTTCTTCCTGTTCCAGTTTTGGTAGTTTGTGGCTTTCCAGGAATGCGTCCATTTCTTCTAGATTGCCTAATTTATTGGCGTATAGCTGCTCATAATATGTTTTTAAAATCGTTTGTATTTCCTTGGTGTTGGTAGTGATCTCTCCTTTCTCATTCATGATTTTATTAATTTGAGTCTTCTTTCTTTTCTTTTTAATAAGGCTGGCTAATGGTTTATCTATCATATTAATTCTTTCAAAGAACCAACTCCTGGTTCTGTTGATCTGTTCCACAGTTTTTGTGGTCTCAATTTCGTTGAGTTCTGCTCCAAACTTTATTAACTCTCTTCTTCTCCTGGGTGTAGGATCTATTTGTTGTTTTTTCTCTAGCTCCTTTATGTGTAAGGTTAGCTTTTGTATTTGAGTTCTTTCCAGTTTTTGAATGGATGCTTGTATTGCGATGTATTTCCCCCTTAGGACTGCTTTTGTTGCATCCCAAAGATTTTGAACGGTTGTATCTTCATTCTCATTAGTTTCCATGAATCTTTTTAATTCTTCCTTAATTTCCTGGTTGACCCTTTCATCTTTAGCAGGATGGTCCTTAACCTCCACGTGTTTGAGGTCCTTCCAAACTTCTTGTTGTGATTTAGTTCTAATTTCAAGGCATTATGGTCTGAGAATATGCAGGGGACAATCCCAATCTTTTGGTATCGGTTCAGACCCGATTTGTGACCCAGTATGTGGTCTATTCTGGAGAAAGTTCCATGTGCGCTTGAGAAGAATGTGTATTCAGTTGAGTTTGGATGTAAAGTTCTGTAGATATCTGTGAAATCCATCTGGTCCAGTGTATCATTTAAAGCTCTCGTTTCTTTGGAGATGTTGTGCTTAGAAGACCTATCGAGTATAGAAAGAGCTAGATTGAAGTCACCAAGTATAAGTGTATTATTGTCTAAGTATTTCTTCACTTTGGTTGATAATTGATTGATATATTTGGCAGCTCCCACATTCAGGGCATATATATTGAGGATTGTTAAGTCCTCTTGTTGCACAGATCCTTTAAGTATGAGATAGTGTCCCTCTTCATCTCTCACTGCAGTCTTCAGGGTAAATTTTAGTTTATCTGATATAAGGATGGCTACCCCTGCTTTCTTTTGAGGACCTTTCGAATGGTAAAAGGTTCTCCAACCTTTTATTTTCAGGCTGTAGGTGTCCTTCTGTCTAAAATGAGTCTCTTGTAGACAGCAAATAGATGGGTCCTGCTTTTTTATCCAGTCTGAAACCCTGCGCCTTTTGATGGGGTCATTAAGCCCGTTCACTTTCAGAGTTACTATTGAGAGATATGAGTTTAGTGTCATCATGATATCTATTATTCAGTCCTTATTTTGTGGATTGTTCCACTGAACTTCTTCTTAAAGGGGAATTTTAAGAGTCCCCCTTAAAATTTCTTGCAGAGCTGGTTTGGAGGTCACATATTCTTTCAGTTCCTGCCTGTCTTGGAAGCTCTTTATCTCTCCTTCCATTTTGAATGAGAGCCTTGCTGGCTAAAGTATTCTTGGTTGCATGGTCTTCTCATTTAGGACCCTGAATATATCCTGCCAGCCCTTTCTGGCCTGCCAGGTCTCTGTGGAGAGGTCTGCTGTTACCCTAATACTCCTCCCCATAAAAGTCAGGGATTTCTTGTCTCTCGCTGCTTTAAGGATCTTCTTTTTATCTTTGGAATTTGCAAGCTTCATTCTTAAATGTTGAGGTGTTGAACGGTTTTTATTGATTTTAGGGGGGGATCTATTTCCTGGATCTGAATGCCTGTTTCCCTTCCCAGATTAGGAAAGTTTTCAGCTAGAATTTGTTCAAATACATATTCTGGCCCTCTGTCCCTTTCGGCGCCCTCGGGAACCCCAATTAAACGTAGGTTTTTCTTCCTCATGCTGTCGTTTCCCTTAATCTATCTTCATGGTCTTTTAATTGTTTGTCTCTTTTTTCCTCAGTTTCCCTCTTTGCTATCAACTTGTCTTCTATGTCACTCACTCGTTCTTCCACCTCGTTAACCCTCGTCGTTAGGACTTCTAGTTTGGATTGCATCTCATTCAATTGATTTTTAATTTCTGCCTGATTAGCTCTAAATTCTGCAGTCATGAAGTCTCTTGAGTCCTTTATGCTTTTTTCTAGAGCCACCAGTAGCTGTATAATAGTGCTTCTGAATTGGCTTTCTGACATTGAATTGTAATCCAGATTTTGTAACTCTGTGGGAGAGAGGACTGTTTCTGATTCTTTCTTTTGAGGTGAGGTTTTCCTTCTAGTCATTTTGCTCAGTGCAAAGTGGCCAAAGCGAGTTGTATTGGGAAAAAGAGAAAAAGAGAGGAGAGAAAGAAGGAAAGAAAAGAGAAAGAGAAAAAAGAAAAAAGGAAGAAAAAAAAAGAAGAAAAAGAGAAAGAAAAAGAAAGAAAGGAAAAAAAAGGGTGGGGGATGGAAACAAATCAAAAAAGCGAAACAAAACAAAACAACAACAACAAACAACAACAACAAAAAAAAACCACCGCTAGTATCTTCTGATTCTGTGTACTTTAAGTCCCTTGACTTCCTCTGGAACTTGTCCCTCTAGCTGGTCTTCTGGGGGAGGGGCCTGTTGTGCTAATTTTCAGGCGTTAGCACTTGGGGGAGCAGCTCTGCCCCTGCCTGGTGCAGGGCTCAGTGGGGGTTGTTCACCCAGTGAGGCCCCAGGAAGGACAACCGCAGTGGCGGCGGCAGCTCTAGAGCCCTGGAGTCAGCCCCGCAGTAGCTCCGGAGCTCTCCCTCTGCAGGGCCTGGAGCTCCGGGGCGGGGCCGCTGATCTGCTCAGCTGGGGCAGGAGCGTCCTCGCTATCCTGGGCCCTCCCGGCCTCTGCCTGTCCCGGGAGAGGCCGGATCCTCGGCTGTGTCCCCGCGCTGTGTGCTCCGGGGCCTGCGCTGGTGGATTCGTGCTCCCGCCCGCAGCCCCCTCCGCCGAGCCTCCTCCTTTACCCGAGCCCCTCCAAGCTGCTCCCCACCGCAGCCCCCTCCGCGGAGCCACCCCCGAGCCCCTCCAAGCTGCTCCCCCCCGCAGCCCCCTCCGCGGAGCCGCCCCCGAGCCCCCCGAGCTGCTCCGGGTCCCGCCGTGCGCGCTGCAGCCCTTAGGGAGCTCGGCGCACTCTCCCGGGGCGCAGGTGTCTGTTAGTGTCCCCGGGAGCCCGAGGGCATCCCCGCCCTCCTGGGTCCTGCTCCACCTCCCCGCGAGCCCCTTTCCCCCGGGAAGGTCGGTGCAGCTCCTGCTCCTCCGGGACGGGGCTCTCCTGTCCTGGGGACACTCGCCCCGGCCTCAGCCCGGCTCCTCGCGGGCCCCTCCCCCTTGGAGGCCTTTTGTTTCTTTATTTCTTTTTCCCCGTCTTCCTACCTTGATAGAAGCGCGAACTCTTCTCACTGTAGCATTCCAGCTGGTCTCTCTTTAATTCTCAGGCCGAATTCATAGATTTTCAGGAAAATTTGAAGGTTTTCTAGGTAATTTGGTGGGGACAGGTGATTTGGAGACCCTACTCTCCCGTCATCTTGCCTCCATATATCTTCTTAAGTAAAATATCTCTTCATATCTTTTGTCCAATTTTTAATTGGATCATTTTTGTTTGTTTTTAATAGTTGAATGTTGAGAGTTCTTTATATAATCTAGATACTAGTCTTTTGGTAAATATTCAAATCCTTTCTTTTCCCTCCTGTCTATAGCTTGTCTTTTCATCCTTTTAACAGTGTATTTCACAGAGCAAATGTTTTAAAATTGGGGTCAGATCCAACTATTTTTTTTCTTTTTTGCATCATGCTTTTAATGCAGGTCTAACAACTCTCTGCTACTTGTAGATTTTAAATATTTTCCTATTCATTCATCTAGAAGTTTTATAATTTGACATTTTATATCTAAATCTATGATCTATTTTGTGCAAATTGTTGCAAAAAGGAAAGATTCAGGAGTCTAATATTTATTTGTTTTGCTTTGCTTTAGATTCTACATATAAGTAACATCATTTGTTATTTGTCTGTGTGACTTTTTTTTTATTTGGCATAATACCCTCTACATCCATCCATGTTGTTGCAATGCTAAGATCTCATTCTACTTTTGGCTGAGTAACACACACACACACACACACACACACACACACATCTTCTTTATCTTTATCTATTGATGGAAACTTGGGATGTTTCCATGTCTTGCCTATTATAAAGAATGCAGTAAACATAAGGGTGCATCTATCTTTTCAAATTAGTATTTTACTTCCATTGGGTGAATGCCCAGTAGTGGAATTACTGGATCTAATGGTATTTCTACTTTTAATTTCTTGAGGAATCTCTGTACTCCTTCCCATAATGTCTGCACCAATTCACATTCCCATCAACAGTGCACAGAGGTTCCTTTTCCTCCACATCTTCACTGACTATTATTTCTTGTGTTTTTGACACTAGCCATACTGACTGGTATGAAGTGATATATAACTGTGGTTTGAATTGCCTTTTCCTGTTGATAAATGATGCATCGTTTCATGTGTCTGTTGGCCATCTGTATGTCTTCCTTAGAGAAATGTCTATTTGACTCCTCTATCCATTCCTTAATCGGATTGTTTGGGGAGGTGAGTGGCAGGATGAGCAAAATAGATTAAGAGAATTAAGATGTACAAACCTCCAGTTATAAAGTAAATAAGTCACGGAAATGGAAAGTACACCATAAGGAATATAGTCAGTAATATTTTAATAATGTTATATGGTGACAGATAGTCATTACAATTATTATGGACAACAGTTTAATCAGTATGCTGTACATATTAAATAAAATCTAGTCTAAAAGCTCCAACAAAGGATGAGTTTTAAGTCAGGTTCCTTTCTTATCTTCTCTTTTATTTTCTTTTTTCTTTTTCATTTTTCTCTTACTGTGGATATCCAATTGCTCTATCATCATTTATTATCACTTCTCCATAGAATTGCTCTTGAGCTTTTGCAAATTATCAGTTGGCCATACCTCTGTGAGCTATTGATGAGATCTTTATTTAGTTCAACTGACTTGTAAGTCCATCCTTCATTTAATATCACATAGTCTTCATTACTGTAGCCATATCATAAGTCATGAATCTAGAGTGACTCCTCCTAATCCACTTTTGTTCAAAAAGTTAAGCATCCAACACTTGGTTTTAGCTCAGGTCATGATCTCATGGGTTGTGGGATTGAGTCCCATGTCAGGATCTGTGCTTAGCAAGGAGTCTGCTTAAAGAACCTCTCTTTCTGCTCCTCCCTTCATTCACACACATACTCTCTCTCTCTTAAATAAATAAGTAAATTAAAAAAAAAAAAAGAAAAAAGAAAACTTGAATTAAAACTTGATCAATTAGGGGATATTTTACAGCTTTACTATGCTGAAGCTTCCAATCAATGAATAAATATGATTATCCACTTATTTAAGTCTCTATTTCAGTGGCATTTTGTATATGTCTTGCACACATTTTGTAAGATTTACATCAAGGTAATGCTAATTTAAGGAATTATAAGTGATATTATATTTTCAATTTCATTTTCCACATGCTCATTGTGAGTATATAGAAATAAACTTATGTTTTATACGCTGATGTTATATCCTGTGAACTTTTTTTCTTCTTCTTCTTGGAATAAGTTGAGTGATGTTCCCTCCACTTCATTTTTTCTGGAAGAGAATCTGTAGGATTGATGTTCTCTCTCTCTCTATATATATATACACACACACACACACACACACACACACACACACATTTCATAGAATTCTCCAATAAAAACAGCAGGACCTGACAATTTGTTTTTCCAGAAATATCAAAGTAAGAATTCAATTTCTTTAATGCTTACAGGCTTATTCAAATTATTTACTTTACATTTAATGTTATGTTGAAGTAGTTTGAACTTTTTGAGCCTCTTTCATCTAACTTGTGAAATTTATGTGTGTAGAATTGATATTTATATTCCCTTATTATCTTTCTGATGCCTTCAGGTTCTGTAATGATATCCCCTGTTTTCTTTTAATATTAATAGCATGTCTGCTCTTTTTTACCCTTTACATGTCTTCTTTTAATTTTGACAATTTTATCATTTTTTTCAAAGAATTCACTTTCATTCTTTTTTTTTTTTCAATTTAATTGCAATTTTTGCTCATATTTTGATTACATCTTTTCTTCTGTTTCACTTTGACTTACTTTATTTTGCTTATTTGAGGCCTTTACTCTTGGCTAATGTAAGCATTTAAGGCTATAGGTTTCCAATTCAATACTGCTTTTAGGTGTTTGGCATATATCTTGAGATATTGTATTTTCATTCAGTTTAATCTGGTTTCAAATTCCTTTTGATTTTTAGATTTTTGGTCTAGAATGTATAATTTTTTTAAGATTTTATCTATTTATTTAACTGACAGAGAGAGAGAGAGCACAAGCAGAGGGGGTGGCAGACAGAGGGAGAAGCAGACTCCTTGATGAGCAGGGAGCCCAATGTGGGGCTTGATCCCAGGACCCTGAGATCATAACCTGACCTGAAGGCAGACACTTAACTTACTGAGCCACCCAGGTGGCCCCTAGTGTATGAATTAGTTTCCAAATATTTGGAATGTTTTCTGTTCTTTCTGTTATTAACTTATCATTTGATTCATTGTGGTCAGAAAACACATTCTATAGGATTTAAATTATTTTAACTTTGTTGAAGCTTGTTTAATGGCCCAGGATATGGTCTATTTCTGTAAAACTTCCTCCGTGGTCACTTATTTTGAATGCTTATTTTGTTGTTGGTATATGGGGTGCTTATAAATCTTGATTGGTGGTGTTTTTGAGTTGATATCATTGCTGATTTTCTGTCTAGTTGTTCTTTCAGTTTTTGAAAGAGTGCCATTGATATCTCCAATTAGAATTTTAGATTTTTCTATTTACGCCTTCAGTCATGTCTCTTTAACTCATTATCACTTTGTGGCAGAAAATACTCCCATTAGTTCAACTTGGGAACATTTCTCTGCCAGACCAAAGCCCACATCCACCGTGTGCCATTTTGGTGATTCTTTTTCACTGCCTGCCTAGTTACAATCAAAAATTAAAAAAAAAACAAACAAACAACCACCAACAGAGAAGTTAATTCTTTGCTTTCCTTGCTATAAATACTTCATCAAATAACATAGGTTGAAAGGCTGATACATGTAAGCTAAAGGAACTGGCACCACATTTTGTGAGCTCTATACTTCTAAGAAACAAATCTTTTCCACTGCCACTCCCAACTCCTTCCTTCCTCTGAGTATGATTTGCAAATTTAACTTTAATATTTTTGCTTTCTTTTAAAATTTTCCTCCATTGTAATCCAATAAATAATTCATATTACTATATTCACTCATTTTAAAAATAATTCCTCCAGTGAAGGCATTACATATTATCAAGGATCTGAAAATGAGCACTGACACTTTTTTATTAATAATGAAGAAGAAATAGCAATTTGCACATTTTTAGGCACTTCATATATCAGATAGAATTAGACCAGATGAATATATTCTAAAACAGGGCTTCTCAAACTTTAATGTGGGGATGTTGTAAGGGCAAACTCTGTTTTATTACATATGACATAGGGCCTCAGACTTTCCATTTCTGGAAACTAGTCAGAGTGATACAATTTGAGTGGCAAGGTCTTAAGTATTTTCAATTGAATATATCATTTTTGAGCAATTTATGTATTATTATTTTTATGTTGAACTACTTCAATAAGAACCTTTGCAAATAATACAGAACAAATAAACACAAACCTGGAAGATCACACTCTCTATAAAAGTAAATAAATATTTATTTTGTTTTTAACTGTATCACCACCATTATTCCTTCATTTTACTTTTTAACTAATCCATGCAACTTGAACCAATAATTCATCATTTGGGAGATAAAAAATTCACTTTTTGGCTACTTCAGATATGTCTATCTGAAAATGACCAGTGTGACAGTTTGATTGTTTAAGTAATATTCTCTTGAAAGATTTCTCTGAAATATATTATTTAAATTCTACAACAGTTATAGATATATTCTAATTTACTTTAAATACTTGATGTGTGTTAACTTTAAAAAGATCAGATTATTTTGTGTAAAGATAAATGATTGAAATTCAAATTTCTTTAGATCATTCAAGCATCCATATTCTTACTTATCTAACAACCTATTACTTTTTAGATCATTTATCACTTATTTTAATAATTTCTTTTATAAAAAATATTTTATTTATTTATTCACTAGAGACACAGAGAGAGGCAGAGACATTGGCAGAGGGAAAAGCAGGCTCCCTGCAGGGATCCCAATGTGGGACTCGATCCCAGGACCCCAGGATCATGCCCTGAGCTGAAGGCAGATGCTCAACCACAGAACCACCCAAGCATCCCCTATTTTAATAATTTCTATAATTTTATTCATATTTAATTACATTGCAAAATTATAATTCATCATCTTTATTTTTTTTATTTTTAAAGAAAACTTGTGATTGCCTAATGGAATTGCAGCCTTAATTATACTTCAAAACTGACAAAGCCACTTAGAAATACTAATAAAACATATTGAATATTCCTTTGTAGTCTATTGATCCAAAGGAGAAAATTGTTCTTTATACAAAATAGTTCTGCATCTTGCTAAAAGTAGAAACAGAATCTGGCTTATTAAAAAATATATCTTTAGGGGCACCTGGATGGCTCAGTCAGTTGAGAGGCTGACTCTTGATTTCAGCTCAGGTCATGATTTCAGGGTCTTGGGAAAAAGCACCCTGTTGGGCTCCCCAATCAGCAGGAGGGTCTGCTTGAAGATTATCTTTCTCCCTCTCCCTATGCCCTTCCCCCTGCTCAAACTATTTCTCTCTCTCTCTCTCAAGTAAGTAAATCTTTAAAATAAACTGTCTTTAAAGTCATTTGCAAGATCCAAATTATATAAGAATTTAGCTTCTAAGAGGAAACTGAAATTAACTGCCGGCTCTAAAATTTTGCATAACACATAATTCTCAGATAGCTTGTGCCCTTTCTAAGTTGAATTTTTGTTATACTAGCCACTTTCAATATCAGCCAGGCAACAGAGGTTTACTCATCTTTTACCTTTAGCAACTCTACTTCTAATACCCCCCAGGGTAGTGGATTTATGAAATGCAATTACACAGTAGTAAATTTTTAAATAGAGACACTTAAATAGTGCACTTTGAGAAGCTATCCATTAATTTCATATAAAACTTTGCAATCCATTGTCTTTTATTTCCTTTGGTTACCACAAGGGTCAGAGATACAACTTTAATGTAAATACAATTTTCTTAGTTTGTTCAGATCTTCAAATATACTTGCCCTCTTAAAAATTGTTCAAGAAAAAAAAAAACTGTTCAAGCATGACATAAATAGTCAAGAATAATACCCCTCAGTTTTCTAGTTCTTATTACATAATGGTGTCTTGATGGGCATTATAATTTTGTTGCAGTTTCAAATAATAAAGAAGCTAGTAGTTTCTTATTAAAGACTTTCTGTTATTCTCAGTATTTCTAAAAAAAAATTTTTGGGAATAATTTCAAAGCCAATAAGAAGCAACATGGTAAAGTCCATCTTATTAAGTTATAATTTCAATTCATCGCTGATTTCAGATATTTTGGCCCAACTTACCATATTAACTCCCATATTCTAAAAAAAATAGTAACAATGGATATTAACATTCTTATATCTAACCACATACAGACTACAGACGTTAAATTCAAAGTATCAGATCATAAGTCAAAAAGGCTGACTCATAAGTCTAAGAGGTGAAGCTCAAAATCTGGAGGCACATCTCAAGAGTTCGTGTAAGTCAGAATTTAACATTTTAGGAATAAGAAATAGGAATGTAAACAAGAAAAATTTGCCAGTTGAGATAATTAAGATGACTAGAGTACGTAATAAAAGAGTTGCCATGTCTGATATAACTCATGCTTATTAATAACCATGCTGTTTTATCATACTGTGGAATCATTTCCTTGAACTGCTTTCCAGTTTTGATTATACAAATGCTTTATATTGTTTATGAGTGACTGAAGTGTCACTACTTCCTCCAGGGAGTCTGATCAATATTAAAACACTATCTCTTTGTTCAAATGTTACAATCAGTATACCTTCATATAATAAATGTAGCCTAAAAAATATGTTAACTTACTTCTTAGCCTTGGAATTTTATATTGATTGTTTTTCAAAAACTCATGGCATAGAGAAGCAGAAGTAGGCACAGAAGGAGGCACATGCTAAGTATAATTAAAATAATAATTGATACATTATATAAATAAGCAGTTGAGAACAATGACTCTACAGACAAATTGCCTGGGTTTGAATTCCAACTTTATCATGCTCTTGGCATAAACCTCCTCTCTGTGGTTAGTTTCTTTATCAGTACAATTCAGAGTAGTTTTACCTTTTAGGTTTGTTGTTATAGTAAGTGACCTAATATATTCAAGGACTTATGCCAGTGACTAAATAAATAAATAAATAAATAATCAGTAAATGGTAGCTATTATTATTCAACAATAACATTTGTGTTGATGATTGTTTCATGATGTCAAAAGTTATTGCTTACTTCTTGTATATGAACAGTCAATTACTAGGTGATTTAAGATTCTGAGATATTAATTGCAATCATCTCAATAATAATTTTGTTCTAAATAGTAAATGCTAAAGTGTCAAAATGCTAAATATCCAAATAATGCCCCCGCATTTTGGTTCAGATTCATTTCACTTCAAAATAACCTAAATTGATTTCCTCAATAAGTCCTCTTTATTTAGACAATATCAGTTTTATTTGAGTTCCATGAACTCATTCTCTGTAATTCATCTACCATGATTAGGAAGAGGATCTTGCTCCTGAGTATCATTGGTCTGTTGCCAGACTGCCCTTATACAACACAAAATCAAAGAAAAGAAAGTTTAATGAATCACTGATTCAGCAGCACTTTTGGGGAGAGGATAATTATTGATATATACTTTCATCATCCATGGGATAATTAAAAGCAAATTGCTTGTGGTCTCAGATAAGAGTTACCAAGGTACTCACATGTGAATTCACACTTAGGAAAGCTCCTGTACTTTTGACTTTAGGTTTGCATAAACATCCACAGAGTAACCAATGCAGAGTGTAACAGTTGATGGTGTGGAAATGTACAGTCTCTTTGTGCCTTATTAAACAGATGAGCAGGCTAAGTAGATTAAAAACATAAAGTTAGATATCTGAAGAAAACTATGTAGTTGGTTGGATATTACATGCAGAATTTCAGAAATTATGGCATATTTTAATATAGTGTGTTTATCTGTTGGCTTATTGTTTTCCAAACTCAGATTCCCTTAACTGAAGGGGAAGTAAAAATACTTTTTTTAATAAAAATAACTATGTATGACTCAGCCACATAGTATGATAAAAATGAACAATGATGTAGCATGTGAAGAGGTGCTAATCAATACATAAGGGATGTACTATGCAGTACCATTGTTTGAGTAACCCAAATAATTGATAGAAATATGTGAAATACTGCTTTGTGTTTGGATGAAGCCCCAAAAAGAGAGAAAAAAATTGTGCTAGGGAATAATGATTTTTTCAGATTCCATAGAATAATAGTATAATTTTAGAAAATATCCAATGGCTGCCATCTAAATTTAGAATGCATGGTAGACACTAGTTTGACAAAACTGGAAAATATAACTACTACCTATTCTAAAGTAGCTGAATCATTCTTTATTTGTGTTAATTATTTTAAAGAAGTCTAATATGTAATATATGTATATTTTTAAAATGATGACATAGCAAGAAAAATGGGTATTTCATGGGCATTCCCTAACAATGTTATGTTACAGAAATTACAAAATAATTATATATAGTTATAAGTATAATTTTATATTTTTAGCTTAATACTTTATATAACAGAACTCTGTAAATATCTACATATAATCAAAACTAGCTTAATGAGGTTTCAGGTTGAAGAAGTAGATAGCAAACTGCTGTATATGAGAAATTTAAACCTTAAACTGGAATCAAATTCTGTGTATTATGAATACTAGTTAACTAATAAAAATTTCACAAGCATATCACCATCTCTAAACTACAGAAGTTTCCTTGTCTATTTAAAAAGGGATAATAATAAGTTGAACAATCTGAAAGACCAAACAGAACATTCTGAAATTACCATTTGGTATGTCAAAATGATCAAACACCAGCAAATCCATATGTTCCAAACCTTAACTTTCTAGTTTTGTTGAGAATATAAAATTGATATATTAGTAGTGCTTTCAAATGTTATTTTTTATTCATGTCAGCATTGCTGTAATAGTAAAAGACTATCAACAACTCAAAGTCTATCAGACGAAATTGTTCAGTTAAATTTTGATATCAAAATTATTATAATATAATATAATGATAATAATAAATCTAAATACAGTATTAAATAAAAAAGAAAGTGTAAGGTTGTTTTTATATTTTGTGTTATAAGAGAGTAAAAATATATATACTCACATTTTTACCTTTTTGATATTAAAGAAAACTCTCAGAAGCATGTAGTTTCCATATGGGGAGGACTGATTACTTGTTCCAAGGTGGGCAAAAAAGAAATTGTATTTTTTGGTCTTTGTTTTTTGTGGTTTGTTTGGCTATATAATGTTTCAGTTTGAATACTTGTGAAGCACTGGAATTCGTTCAAAAGTTATAGATTAAAACCAAAGAAAAAGTTTATTGTCTTTCTTTTCCTCATGATTTTCTTTTTACCTTTCTTTTACCTCACTCTAGTTGTATTAACAATAATGCAACTTTTCCTGATTTAATATTTAGCACTTTAGACTTTCCTTTAGCCTTCTAGATTCTTCTAATATTCAGATTTCCAAAACCACAGTACATTCCAGAACTCATGCTAAACTTTCTCAATGGCTCATCATATTCCAAGATACAACAGAAAAGGTAGTAGCCTGGTTTACTTCTTAACTTTTTATCCATTTTGATTCCTTCAAATTCCTCTTTTGCTTTTTGCCCCTTACACATCATTATGAAACTTTTCAAAAGAGAAACATTCATTGGGAGACTCATTAGCATTTAAGGAAGCATCTACAATGAGCAGTGTCAAAACACATCCATGTGTACAGGTCCTTGTCAATGCCCTGTCTACAGATTCTTGCTTTGGCTCAGCTGTCAACCCATAGAACAGTAAATTGTGTTCATTGTAGCATGGTCATATTGCATCAGATGTGCCACACCTATATAGAGAAATTCACCTGTGAATATTTGTCCAAATTGGAACTCTGGGAATAGCAAAATCTCAGTTTCTGTGAATATCAATTACTTATACAAACATAAAACTTATGCAGTTTATATTAATTTTCCCACAGCTTGAGTGACTATGTCATGTGGATCTTCAAGATGATGATAAACCATTTATTGATGAGGATATATTGAAGGATTTGAAGAACATAATGGTGTGATGTGATTTACATTTTTTAAATGAACCTCTAGCTGCTCTGTTGAGAACCTAATTGGAAGGAGAGAAAATGGAATTGAGAGTCCTGGTGATAAAATTCTTTCCAACAGAGAACCAAGGAAAGAAGATTGGCCTAAATTGTTTACTTACTGGCTAGGTTTATATTTGTTCTCAAAATTGAGATTTGGAACACGACAGGAGGATAGAAGTTTTGAAAGTGTTTATGAGATAAACTTGGAATGTATTGAGTTTTTGCCCCTAGGACATCTAAATTGTATTATAGTAATAATATCTTGTTACACTAGAGAGAAGACTCAGATGAAGATATAAATTTAGATTGAAAATATATACATGAGTATTCTTTTAAAAATATACATTTATTCCTAGTATAAATAAAACTTACATAATTCTTTTAAATGCTATAATATTAAAACAAAAATATTGTTTTTATCTTATTCACCAATTTAAAGCCCAATTCCGATCAGATTGAATCTTTGCAATTATGGGAACACTCTGGGGTATTATTGATGAACTGGTTGAGTGTGAACTGACATAGAGTGATAATCTAGGGGCCATAGTCTTGGGAGAGGAACCCACACTTTTACTGACATTATCTCCAGGAGCCCCACCAGGTTCTTACAGTGAAGTTTCAAGATAATTCCCTTTTCAATCTGATTAGATAAAGGGAAAAACAATTACTGTGAAATTGTTTCCCAATAATAAGAGTCTACTCTTCAGGGAAAAGAGTTTTCCAACTGGAGGAAGGACAGTCTTCTTCTCAAGATCCGTCTAATCTTTCTATCTCCCCTCCAGGATGATAATAACACAGTCAATAAGGGTCTGAACTTCAAGGAGATAAATAGACTATGCAGTAGTCAGGAAAGGGAGTAGGGGAAGAAAGGAAAAAAGCTATACCACTGGAGAAATACTTGTGAAGATCACAGTCAAGAGACACACTCTCCCCTAAAAACTGAGATTTAGTCATACCACTATACAAGACACCTCTCCCAATACACCTTCTTACCATACCAACAGGGTTCCTATTTATTAATAGTAAATTACAGCCCAAAGAGCTCTATGATGCAGACTTAATATGAAGAGGTGATAAACAAGGATATTAGAAGAATTTGGAGATTCTGGCACAACTCCTAGCCAGAATAACATAGAACTTCACACAGACCTATTTATTTTAGTTCCTTTAACTCAAAATATCATGTCTGGCTTTTAAGGAAAAAAAATCACAATTACAAGGCATGCTATGTGACAAAAACAAATGTAGTGTGAAGAGCCAAAGTATGCAACAGAACAAAACTCAGATATGACACGGATTTTGGAATTGCTAGACAGGGATTAAAAATAATTTAATTTAACATGTTTAAAAAGCTAATGGAAAAAATTAGACAACATGCAAGAACAGATGGGAAATATAACCCAAAAGATGGAAACTCTAAGATTGAGCAAAATAAATTTTAGGTATAAAAAATACTGTAATGGTAACAGAGAATGACTTCAGTGAGATCATAAGTAAACTAGACAAGGCAGAAGAAAGAGTCAGTAAGCTTGGAAGGAGGTTAATCAAAAATTTACAAATTGAATGCAAAAAAAAAAAAAAAACGGAATGTAAAGGCTGAGGACAAAAATAGAACATTCAAGAACTGTGGGACAATTTCAAAAGCAGTAAAGTGTGTAACTTAGAGAAGTAGAGTATGGAGTAGAATAAATATTTGAAGTAATAATGATGAAGTCTTTCCAGAATTAATGTCAGATGGCAAATCACAGATCCAGGGAGTTCAAAGAACACCAGTCAGGAGTTATATAAAAAATAGACACAAAAAATAGTAGTATCATGTTCAAATGCAAAAACAAAACAACAAAGCAAATCAAAAATATGAAGAAAAATTCTTTAAAGGAGCAAGAGAAAATCCATAGAAAAAATAATGGAATGGTAAGGAATGATAACCACCTTCTCATCCAAAATCAGGAAAGCAGATGAGTGGAGTGAAGTAATGTGTGAAAAAAGAAAAACTTCACCAACTAGAATTCTATATCTAGCAAAATAATCAACCAATATTCAAGAAAAATACATTCTCTTAAACAAAAACTGAGGTCATTCAGTGACAGCAGATCTTTCCTGCAAGAAATGTTAAAAGCTCCTCTGATTCAGGAAAATGATATATATCTGAAGCTTGGATCGACATACATAAAGGAGGAATATCAGGGAAGGAATAAATGAAAGTAAAACAAAAATTTCTATGTCTTAATCATAATTGATCTAAAAGATAACTGGTGAGAGTAGTAACAATATATTAGGTAAATGCACCATGTGGATAAGTGAAAGAAGTGACAGCAAAGTCTTAAAGGACAAAAGAGAGGAACTGGGAGTACTCAGATATGAGGGACCTAGAGTACACATGAAGTGTTAAAATGGTATTTAAACGTTGACTTAAATGAGTTAAAAATGCATGTTTAAAAACTGTGTCGATTGATACAAAAGAAAGCAGTTGACAAATCCTTTAAATGCACACAAACTGTAACTATAAAGAACTTCCTCAACCTAATTAAAGGCAGCAATGAAAAGTACACAGCCAGCATCCACCTTAATGAAAGATTGAATGCTTCCACTGACTTCAGGAACAAGACAAGAATATCTGTTCTCATCGCTTTGATTTATCATTGAGCTAGAAAGTATAGCCAGTGAAATTAGACAAGAAAAAAAGTAATGAAAGGCAGCAAGATTGGGAAAGAAGAAATAATAACTGTTTCTATTTGTAGATGACATGATTGTGCATATAGAATATACTAAGAAATTCACTAAAAGAAACTATTAGAATTAATAAATAAGCAAATTAGTAGGATAAAAATCCAATTGTACAAAATTCTGTAGTATTGTACACACTAGTGATGAGCATTCTCAAATGAAACTATGAAAATAATTTCATTTATTATGGTACCAAAAAGAATAAAATACTTAGGTATAAATTCCAAACTAAGCTTACGACTATACAGTGAAACAACAAAATGTTGTTTAAAACTAACAAAGAGAATCTAAATTTTAAAATCCCGTGTTCATGGATCAGAAGACTGTTTGAAAGGCAATGCTCTCAGGTTGATATATAGATTAAGCACATTTCCTATCAAAATATCAACTGTAAAAAAAAATCTCAACTGTATTTTTGCAGAGATTAAGAAAATGACTTCTACATTCACATGGAAATGCAAGGAACATTAAAGAGCCAAAACAATCATGGAAACAAAAGACAAAATTGCAGAATTCACTTCTAATTTTGCTTCCAAATTTCAAAATTTCAGTAATCAAGACAGGATAGTACTATGGCATAAGGATAGATATGTAGATTAATAGATATGTAGATTATTGTATCTTAATAAGTTTAAGATACAATAATAAAAAAAATTGTAAAAATACAAAAATAAAAAGTCAAAAGACTTGAATCGACATCCTTAAATGGAGATATGCGAATTACAGCGTATTCCCGGGAAAATGCTCTACATCATTAGTAAACAGAAATTAGCAAAATGGAAATAAAACCACAAATGACATAACATTCACACCCAGTAGGATGGTTAACATCAAATGAGAGTAACAACTGTTGGGAGAGGATGTAGAGGAATTGGAATCCTCATATATTATTGGTGGGAATACAGTTTCACAATCCCATGAAATGATAAATACTACATTACCTTATGATCCAGCAACCTCACTTCTAGATTGTATTAGTTTCCTAGGGCTACTATAAAAAACTACCACATATTGGATGACTTACAACAAAAGAAGTGTATTCTTTCACATTGTGTCAACCAGAAGTCTGGAATCGAGGCTTCTGTAGGGTCATAATTCCTCTGACGGCTGTAGAGGAGATGCCTTCCTTTCCTCTCCCAATTCTAGTTGTCTCCAGGCATTCCTCAGCATGACTTCAATCTCTTCCTCCCTCTTCATGGATTTTTCCTCTACATCTCAAATCTTTCTCTACCTTTCTCTTATAAGTAGACCTGTTTTTTAAGACCTACCAGATTATCTCGTATTTTATCTAATTATCCTTAACTGATTATATTTACAAAGACTCTTTTTCTAAACAAAATGCTATTTGCAGACTCTAAGAGAGTATGGACATATTTTGTGGGGGGGTTACCATAAGGATACTTGTCATGGCATTTAGGGGCCAGACAAATAATTCCAGATAACCTCACCTCAGGATCTTTAGCCTAATTATATCTGCAAAATCCATTTTTACAAATAGGATGCTATTTACAGTTTCCAGAGGGTAAGACATGGACATACTGTTTTGGGAATCACCATTGAATCCCCTATGTACTTATGTATGCAAGAGAAACAAAAGTATATTAACACAAAAACTTATGAAATGTTCATAGTAATCAAACATTATAAATAAGCCAAATGTCCATCAACTGATGAATGCGTATATAAAATATGATAGGTCCATACAATGGAATGTTTTTCAATAATTAAAGGGATTGGAGTACTGATAAAATGCTACTACATGGATGAACCTTGAAAATAAGCTAAGTGAAATAAGTAACAGAATTCCATATATGATTCTGTTTAAATGAAAAATCCAAAATAGGCAAATATATAAAGATAGAAAATATATCAGTGTTTTTCTAGGGCTTGGTCTTGTTATTGAACATGGGATGACTGCTAATGGATATGAAGTTTCTTTTCAGGGTTATCTAAAATTAGATTGTGTGGAGACTGTTACATAATCCTGTGAATGCTCAAAACAAATTGAATTGTATAATTAAATGGCTGAACTATATGTTAATTATATTTCAATAAAGCTGTTAAAAATAAAATAATGGGGATCCCTGGGTGGCGCAGCGGTTTGGCGCCTGCCTTTGGCCCAGGGCGCGATCCTGGAGACCCGGGATCGAATCCCACGTCGGGCTTCCGGTGCATGGAGCCTGCTTCTCCCTCTGCCTGTGTCTCTGCCTCTCTCTCTCTCTCTCTGTGACTATTATATATAAATAAAAAAAAAATTAAAAAAAAAATAAAATAATGTATGCTCTAAAGTCAGAGTAGTGTGACCAAATTATTTCATATCTCCAGAAATTTTTAGTATCATCTGATGTAATTGGAGTGATACTCTTATTGAAATTAACTCTACAAGTAACAGATGATAAAGATATATAGAGAGCACTGAGAGAAGTGGCTAGTATATAACACACAATCATTATTAGTGATTATAGATCTCCCTTAACTTTTGCATATGTGATCTCATATTTGAAATTTTCCATAAGAAATAAAAAACTTGGGATGCCTGGGTGGCTCAGTGGTTAAGCACATGCCTTTAGCTCAGGGCGTGGTCCCCAGGTCCTGGAATTGAGTCCTGCATGGGGCTCCTTATGGAGAGCCTGCTTCTCCCTCTGCCTGTGTCTCTGCCTCTCTCTCTGTGTGTCTCTAGTGAATAAATAAATAAACTCTTTAAAAATAAATAAATAGGTAAATAAATAACTCTGAGAAATATCAGATTCATATTTGAATGAATTTGTGGGAGAGTGTAATATAAAACTGGCTGACATGAGGATGTTAGGGTCTCTACTTACAAATCCATTGTGGTATGCATCATTGTCTGAGTATTTATTCATTTAAATAAAAGTGTAAAATTAAAGACCAAAGAAGATCAATATGAGTGAATCACACAAAAACAAAAGATCAGTAGGACAATGCTTTGGAATGACACTTTGTAGAAGTGCAGAGACCAAAGAATCGGCCATATCCAAGACCTTAAATGTTATTCTAAGTGTAAAAATTACCTGCGAAGGAGTATATTTCGGAGAAATGTTTTCTGTCATCAATATCTGCTGAAAACAGCATTTGATTAATTAAACGAAGTATAGAAAATTGGGTCATTGACCAGGATATAATAGGAAATGTTTTGTAAGAGGAATAAACCTGTTGAGAAGTTTAAAAGAAATGTTGAGCAAATGCATATTTGTGTATTATACAATTATTTCTGAAGTAAATATATTCAGATTGATTAGGTATATTATATGTTTTAAAGGATCTGTAAAATAGATCCTAAGAATTAACTAAAAGAGCCTTTTGGTGATGCAAGTTGATTTGATGGCTTACATCAGTGCTGTCCAACACTGGCTAAACAAGAAATCATTCCTGGCATTTTCAAAAGCAAAAAACTCTGCTAAATTTATTAAACCAAAATTTTTGGAGGTTGGTTATGGATATAGGAATTTTATCTTTAAGTTTCTTTTTTAAGTTCTCCAAATGATTCTAAAACCATCAGGTTTGAAAACTACCGATTTAAGTAATCCAGATAGTAGAGAGATTATAAAAGGCTAATTAACAACAATTAGTAGAAATGGAAGCTATGATGGCTTACATAGCCAATATTTCAAGATAATATTTTCATTGGTAAAAAATAATAGTTTAGATTTAGATGACTGTAAATAAATGAATAACTATTCAGTGTGTCTTCTTTTAAGTATTCAAAATATTTTATTTGGTAGATGCACTGAAATCAATAGCAGAGTCGGAAATCTCGGAAGTGATTTTTCTGGAATTGATACTAAAATATCAGCAACTCAGTAGCAAATCTTTGTTTTAAGCCAAGTCATTAAAAAATTTCAGATTAATTAATTTTTATTTTATTTCATCTCACTTTTTTTAGAGAATGAGTGAGCACCTGAGGCAAGGAAGGGAAGAGAGAATCTTAAGCAGGCTTCACACCCAGCATTAAGTCCAACATGGGGCTCGATCTCCAGATCCTGAGATCAAGACCTGAGCCAAAATCAAGAATCATGAACTTAGCCAGCTGAACCACCCCAGCACTCCCAAATTAATTAAATATTATAATTCCTTGAAGACTAGGAAGAAAAAAATGGCATCTTTCAGAATGTCCTCATCATTTTGATGTTAGTAATCAGGTCAAACATTTAATAAATTTACTGATTATGGGGAAAAATATAGCATTAATAAAATGCTTTAGGGGAAATCATAAATACTATTTTACTTATCTATGTTCTACCCTATTGAATACATGCAGATTCAGTAGCCACTCTTTTGTGCATATTATTAAAGATTATATTATTAACAAATGAAAGAAATTCAACTCAGATAGCTTTAGCAAATGGAATTTTATCTTAAGTACTGAATATCCACATAGTTACAAGATCAAAGAAAGAACTCAGATTCAATCGTTTTTTTCCTTGTGTGTGTGTGTGTGTGTGTGTGTGTGTGTGTAGGTGTGCTTACCTGCCCATCTCTCATTTTGCCTTTATTTTGCCAAGGAGTTCTCTCACTAAATGATTCAAAGTGTAGTTTGGCAATATCAGCAAACAGAAAAAAACATTCTCTTTCTCCCTGCCAGTGTTTATATAGTAGTTCTGGAATTTTTTTTTTTTTCTGCTACTTGGTCATTTTTCTATCCCTTAGGAAGATTGGTTTAATATACAGATAGACATACCACATGCCCATTGCTGTGTTTTCTGTAACTAGAATAAAAAGGTTGGAAAAATTTATATGCAGAGCAAAAAATAAACTGCCACAGTTCACTCTACAATGATTAAGAAAATAGTATAAGTATTGAGTTAACCATCTCTCCATTTTATCAATAACCCATCTTGAAAAATCAATGCCCATTTCTTCCTTTTTGAATTATGTTACTATAAACAATAAATCTGTATTTCCCCTAAAGGCTCAGCAATGTTGAGTGCTACACAATATTAAAAGTATTTTATATTGTGAGGTACCAAATAGAAACTACTGATGAGTTAGATAATAATAATTCTTCTTTTCCCTTAAATCAGTAGTTTTCAAACAGTTTTGCTTCTAACAAGTTTCCAGGTGTCGATGAAGAAGCTGGTCTGGAGGTCACAGTTTAATACCTACTATCCCATCCCTACAATCTATATAAACATATTAAGAAATTTTTCCATCCATAAATTGTTTTGACCTTATGAGCATCATAGTTACCAGGAAATATATTAAAATAATTTATAATGATTAAATGGTGATAAAAGTCATAGAAGATCACAAAGAATTCATGAACTATTGGGAGATAGATCAAGGAACTGTAAATAATATAAAATCCAACTCAAACTGGCATCAACAAAAACTGATTTTACTACATCAAGTATTAAAAAGGTCTATGGATAGTGTTGGCTAGAGTCAAAACCAAATCTAATGGCTCAAATAGTGTCACCAAGGTCAGAGTTTTTCCTTTTTCTACACTTTTGCTCTGTAAGTTTCTTCTCAAGTTGTGATGAATGCCTTTCCTTTGTCCAACTAACACTGGCAGCTCCAAGCACTCTTCCAGTGGTCCAAAAGAACAGTAGAAGTCATTACCTCTCCTTCTCAACCAGAACGTGCAAGAGAATACGACGTTTATCTTATTTTTCCACTGACTATAGCAATATCTTGGTTGTCTGGTCCCTCCACTGAGGCTAAGGGGTTGGAATATGCCAATTAACTTAAGGCAATCAGTGACCACTTCTGTAGCCAAAGGGGGGAAATTTTCCTTAAATATCATGAGTCAAGACTCAGAGTATTACTTCCTCTAGAAGAAAATTGAGACTCCAGTGTATCAAAAGAAGTGTCACTACCATGACTAAAGATTGAAGAGGAAAGAAGCAGATATCTACTACGCTATTTAATTAATATCAGTTACATCATTCTTATGATTAGATATATAGAATCCTATAAAGGAACAAATACATTTTAACATATTGTTATACATCTTGAAGAGGAGTAAAACAAGTTGGTAAATTCAACTTTCAACTATATATTGTTTTAATTAGTTATTATTTGGAGAGTGATTCTCAAACTTCAGTGAGTTTTATGAATAACCTTAAAATTTCATAAAAGTGCAGGTTTTTGAGCATCTATATCAAGTATTCTTATTCACATGAATATGATGGTTCTTCACTTCTTTAACAAATATCAAAATACTTTCCCTATAATGCACAGTGTTTAAAATGTTTGAAATTTAATAATCAGCTTTAATTTCAGGACTTTAAATGCAAAATTCAGGTAGAGTAACATGTGGTACACATTTTGGATTGTTTTTATTGTAAGAGAGTGAAAACAAACTCAAATTAATAGAACAAAAAGAGGAATTTTTAGGCTTAGGAAAGAGGATTGAAAGAATCTCAGTTGGATCATTATCTTCTCAGGCTGTTTGTGGACTCCCACTGCTTTAGACTCCCTACTTGCAGCCATAAAAGACTAAAGTCTCTGAATTTAACAATTTTACCCATCAAATCCATGGAAGGGAGAGAAAAATGTAATTCAGAAGCAACTCCAAAAAATGTGTCCAGTATCTCTTTGATTCTTATTGGGCAATGTGCTTATCCCTGAGCCAAAAATACTTGCTGGAAGAATGAAATATATTGAATGACCAATCAAAACTAAGGATACTGTAAATTTACTTCAATGATACAGAACGGAATAAGGGAAATGTCTTAAACGAAAACCAAAAGACTTTTCTTAGAAGAATGGGGAAATGGATTTTGTGAACAAAGTCAACTTGATGGAGAGTAACATGATATATTTATATTCTTCTGCTGACTTTAAAAATTACCACAAACTTAGAGGCTTAAATCAACACAAATTATTATCTCACTGTTCTATAGATCAGAAGTCTGACATGGGTCTCACTGAGCTAAAGTCAAGGTGTTGATAGGCCTGTATTTCTTTCTGAAAGCTTTTGGACAAGGGTTCTGCTTCCTTGCTTCTTCTGGTAGTTGACAGAATTCATTTCTTTGTTGCTCTGAGACTAAGTTCTTCCCTCCCTGCTGGCTCTCCCCTAAGGGCGGTTTCCAGCTTCTCAAGGCTGCCCTCATTCTCTTCTCCATCTTACAAGCCAACAACACAGTTGAATCTCTTCCACGCTTTGCATCCCTCCTTCATTTTTACCTCTTTTCTCTCCCTGACTTTACCTGGGAAAGATTGTCTTCTTTTAAAGACTCACAGATAAAGTGCCTGGGTGTTTCAGTTGGTTGAGCATCCAACTCTTGATTTCCTGATTCTCAGGGTTTTGAGATGAGGGTCATGAGATCAAGCCCCTGATTGAGGGCTCCAGCCTGGGTGTGGAGGCTGCTTGGTATTCTCTTTCTCCTTTATCTCCCTCTGCCCATCCCCTGCTCTGGCATGCATGCTCTCAAGCATTCCCTCCCTCTCTTTCAAGTAAATAAAGAAAATGTTTAAAAATAAAGACTTATGAGATAAGTCTCCCCATCTTATGATATCTAATTTAATCATACCTGCAAAGTTCCTTTTCCCTGAAATGCAACATAATCTCAGGTTTTGGAAATTGGGGCAGAGACTTTTTTGGGGGGTGAAGGGGATCACCATTCAAACTACCACACTATGAATGTTGTTATAAATTGAATTATATTTCCTTTTTACAATATTGTTTTTGTTAACTCTATAATATAATTTTGAAGTTTATTATTAAGTCAGAAACTATGAAGATTTTATTACTTGCAAGCTAACTAGTACCTTGTTACATCACTAAACATACATATTTATAATATATAAATTTATAATAATATACATTTATAATAATAAATATATTTTAATTTATTATATTATAAATACATTATATAATATATAATAAATACATCATAATATATAAATATATAATAAATGTAGTATTCTGAATTTAAAATGAAAAAATTATGATTTATAAATTTATAAGTGTAGAATTTATGATATATATTTAAATATATATACTCTGTTAACACATAAACAAATATAAATGTATGCATGTTACAAGGAGACATAAAATTGTTTGAACAAAAGAATAGGCCTTTTATTACAGCAAAACAGCAGCCAGAGATTATTTTGTTTTGATGATGGTTGGACATTACCTATACATGCAGTGGAGTATACCACAGTAAAATAACCCCAGAATTAGCAGACACTGAGCTTTCCTGGGGCTGCTGTCCTATCTCCCCATTCTCCCCTCCAGAGATAGATTACACTGTATTCTTAAATATAAGAATCTCTTGTGGGTGAAAGAAGGTGTCTTAAATGTATTACTATGGAATGTAAGCAAATGTCTCTGAAAAGCAGGAAAACAAGACTTCATCTTTACACCAGGGGATGCCTCTGGGTGAGTACATCTTTCTGAGGGAGGATATACTAACACTTGCTTCTAAGGCACATCTGCTATTCAAACATGTCGTTTGCTCAGAGTGCCCAGATCATACAAAAACACCCTAAATCTATGAAGGATTTGTCTCCCACCATTGATGGTCTCATTTTAATGATACTTTATGTGAATCAAAACCAGACTATTTGAAACTTCAAAAGTAAATAAAACTTTAAGTAGAGGAAGGTTTTTTTTTTTTTTGATAAAATATAGATAAGCTTAGAAGTGGACAACTACTATGTCTTTGAAATCATAATTCAATATGTATATTAAACACTATGAGTGGACTATCTCTAGCTATATTCTGTACAACAAAATTGAGAGTGGATCACATATTGCAGTTTTCACTATGTGGCAGTGAAAACAAGAGTGGTGTAAGTTAACTTCAACTAAAACTCAGGATATTTGAGCTTGCCAAGACTTTTTGTCTTGGGCAATTATTAAATCTTCAAATCATCCATTAATTCTTCTGGAAAATTATTTTGTAATATATAATGGAACTTCCATTTCTGTGGTTTATTTATGAAACATCAAGAAAAAAATATTTATTTAAAAATACTTTTATAATCTACATATATTTAAATTTATTCTTTAAAAAATATCTATAAAGATATCCTCATGCCTATTTTTAGACATGTCTCATCTCTGTAAAATGTAAAATCAAAAGTAATTTCTAAACTTTACAACCTAAGAACAGAAATATTTTCCACCCATTGTAAAGTGGTTTCTTACATCTTTTGTATTGTCAAAAATGAAGTATAAAGATGTTAACATTGAATTTTCTCCAAATAATGCCTCAATTGTTTTTGCTCTATAATCTTAAAGTCATTGCTTTATCTCAGATTTTATCATTATCTGCAAAAAATCATTTTATGAAGTCTAGAAATATTGTTTGTTTCACTTTAATTGAGGAGATTCAAATTCTTATTATTTCTGATGCATTGTTTTCACCTCCTTTCAAAAAGCAAATATAGTGGTTGCTACTGCAAAAACTTTGGGCAAAGGAACAATAAAATACAGTAAACTCACAGAAGGAACCAGCAGCTTTTCACATTTAAATATACTCTTTATTCCACACATTGCAATGGCATCTCATTTTTCAGTGAGTCCCAGAACAGCAGGCATATACAACTCCATCAAAGCACATGAATCAATAGACTAAACAAGTTACACTGTAGCAGTTTATACATCAAAACCACTTGTCTATTTCTTTGAGCAATATCATCAAAATCAATATATCCCCCAATCTACTGCTATTCCCCAAACTACTCTTTCATATTACATATTCAAACAGCTGTAAACAAATTAATAAATTGCTCTGGACTTTTGTTTTCTCTCCTCCTGCATTTTAATTGATTTGTATCACTGGAAAATCCATGCAGGCTTGTTATCTTGGCTTTTTTTCCCCTTTTCTGGCATGAAGACAAATACAGTGAATGAGAGCTTCAGCCTTACACTTCACTAACCACTTGTAGTTTTGATGTTAAGCTCAAAGAGAGTTCTTCTGTTAAACGTTTAGTATGTAATTTTCTTCTATCACTGAAACACAAAGCGAAAGAGTTTTCTTATCCAGACCATAGTGATGAGTCCTATAATGCCAGTGAAGCACAAAATGTACAGATGCCATTAGAAGGCATCCAATCTATGCCAGCTAATAAAGTAGTGATTAGATAACTGACATCTGCAAAAACTAGAATATGCAAGAACAGTTAATTACTAAATCTCCTCCTTGCATGTTATATTAAGGAAACTACCCTATTGAATTCTTTCTTCTTTTTATTGTGTGTGTGTGTGTTTTTTTTTTTTTTTTTTTTTTTTTTTTTTTTTTTTTTTACTTTTCTTTATCAGGGCTGTGTTTTGTGTTCTTACAGTGAAATGATATTATTTGAGTTTGGAATGTTACACCTAGAGAATGAAATTCAACCAACCCAACAGTTTAAATCTTTAATTGAATCCTTGGTTGTTGTTAAAAATAATTAAGTTGATTTCAGATGAGGCTTGGATTTGATACAATCCTAGATATAAAATTATTGATATTGTGTTGTGGTAGACAAGAGAACCTAAAAGACACAGGTTTTAGAATTTAGATGCAACATAGCTATTAACCTGGCCATCTCATGGGGTTGGTGTTGGCTACAGTTTGTCCAACTGTTAAATGTTGATAATGATACATACCTCTTATGGTTATTTTCAAGGCCAAAGATGAGATGCTAAGAAGTATTTTGCATAATATCCAATTAAATGTTTTTTCAAAGAATATTTTTATGTATATCCTCAGCCCACTCTATTTATTTGCCTAAGTAATAAACAGAACCATAACTCTTTTGTGAAAAGCATTGAAAGGACAGGAATCTCCGCAAATTTGTCAGACACAGTCACACAATGGCCTATTAAAGCCACTTCAGTCATTTAATTACTTGTGTGTGTGTGTGTGTGTACATTTTATTTTATTTATTTATTTTTTATTGGAGTTCAATTTGCCAACATATAGCATAACACCCATACTTATGTTAATTACTTTGGGAAGTAATTAGGTCATGAAGATGTCACCCTCATGAATGGAATTAGTGCCCTTATAATAGAGATCTCAAAGAAATCTCTTGTCCCTTTTTCCACATCCTGTGAGAACTCAGCAAGAAGATGGCTATCCTGAAATGGGAAGTAGACTCTCATCAAATACCAAATCTGCTGGTATCTTCACATTGACCTTCCTGACCACCAGAACTATGAAAAATAAGTGCATGTTTGTTTGTTTGTTCTAAAGATTTTATCTATTTATTCATGAGAGACACAGAAAGAGAGGCAGAGACATAGGCAGAGGGAGAAGCAGACTCCCTACAGGGGAGCCTGATATGGAACTAGAACCCAGGACCCCGGGAACATGCCCTGAGCCAAAGGCAGACACTCAACCCCTGCGCCACCCAGGCATCCCACATGCATGTTGTTTAAGCCATACAATCTGGTATTTTTGTTACAGCCGCCCAAATGGACTAAGCCAGACAGGTTGCCAAACTAAAACCTCAACTGTAACTGTACTTGTTTTTTGTTACTCTTGTAACAAATCGTTAAATTCAGATGTTTAAAACAACACAAATTCATTGTCTCACAGGTTTTTAGGTTCAAAGTCCGATGTTGGTCTCACTGGGTAAAAATCTTGATGCTAGCAAGACTGCTTATCTTCTTTACAAAGAACAGAATTCAGTTCTTAGTGGTTGTAGGACAGAGGTCTCTGCTTGCTGGCTGTCAAGCCAGTGATTAATCTTTGGTTGTAGCTGCTGATTTTCAGTCTTGTGATTTCCATTATCTTCTAGAGGCCTCACTCCAGTTCCTTTTTTTTTTTTAACACATTTTATTTATTCATGAGAGGCACAGAGAGAGAGAGAGAGACAGAGACAGAGACAGAGACAGAGACAGAGACACAAGCAGAGGGAGAAGCAGGCTCCATGCAGGGAGCCCAACGTGGGATGATCCAGGGTCCCCAGGATCACACCCTGGGCCGAAGGCAGGCACTAAACTGCTGAGCCACCCGGGATGCCCCTCACTCCAGTTCTTACATGTGGACCCCCAAGGTCACTAAGCCAACAGGGTGCATTGGGTCCCTTCATGCTATAGATCTCTATGACTTCTTCTTCATGTCTCTGACTCCAGCTGAAGAAATTTCCATGCATTTAAGGGATCAAGAAATTAGAGTTAAGTCAGGTAAACCAGGAAAATCTTATTTTAAGGTTGGTGCTCTTAACCATGTGCAAAGTTCCTTTTGTTATGTAAAATAATACATTCATGGGTTCCAGGGATAAGGATGTGTACATCCTGCCTGAAGAGGGAGAGGCTTTATGAAGTCTACATTACTAACCATGTTTTAAATTGACCTTAAATACTCCACAGTGTCATGATAATAAGGCTTTTCTGTTACCAAATTGTTTAAATCTAGATCCTGTTTTTTGCCATCCGGCAAATAAGGAAGCATTGGCTCACCTCTCCACCTCTGCTTCTTTCTTTAGGTAGGTAGAGGAGGTGAACATCTTACCTGCTGCACATCGTGGGTAGGAGTAAATGAGGAAATGTAATTTGCTCTCTCACAGTAACTGGCATACAGTAGGTTCCCAGAAATCGTTCTTGGCCATACCTTTTCATGAGGCAGGCATCCTCTGCATATTTTTTATTTTGGAGCAATAAACCCTTGTTAAATACACAAATCTGTGAAGTTGATGCTATTTCTGCCCAGTTATCTTGCTACTGAAAAGGAAGCAGAAGTTACTGATTCTAAAATGGTGCTACTTTCATTAAACCACAATGCACTTTATTGCTTGCAATGGAGATTAACTAAACAGTTTGTCCAATGTTATAGTCCAGCTCCTCCAAATATAACTCACATGGTTCTCAGTTGTAGGGGGAAAAAATGTAATATTTCTCAGTCTAGAGATGTCTGGAAACTGACCAATAACTGCAAAATGTTGAAAGAAAAAATGCCAACAATACTATACCTGGCATCCTATACCTGGTAATTTTTTAATTTAGTTCAGAAATTAAGGATGAAGACATTCCTAAAGTTGTAAGAATTTATCATCGTTAGGCCTGCACTATAAGAATTGCTAAAGGAGTTTTTTTTTTTTTTTTTTTTTAAGTTGAAACAAAAACACAAAATATATGAAAGTGTAAAACTCACTGTCGGGGGACACATGGGTGGCCCAGTGGTTGAATGTCTGCCTTTGACTCAGGTCATGATCCTGGGGTCCTGGGATTGAGCCCCACATCAGGGCTCCTGCAGGGATCCTGCTTCTCCTTGTGCCCCTTTCTCTGTGTTTCTTATGAATAAATAAATTAAATATTTTTAAAAACCTGTGAAGGTAAGAATATAGTCAACACCCTAATATTGCAATGGTGGTAAAAAAAATCACTTTTAATTCTAATATAAAAGTATTAAAAATATATCCAGCCATAAAAATTTATTAAAGGATACAAAATATATAAAACATGTAAATTATGAGATGCAGTAGCATAAGATGAGTGTGGAGAAGGTAAAAGTGTAGTTTTTGTGTAAAGTTATCTGCTTAAGTAAGCTATTACAACTATGACATGTTTATGTGTCATGGTAATGACTGAGAAAAAAAAAAACTGTAAGATACACAAACAATTAAAAAAACAATCTCGGGATCCCTGGGTGGCGCAGCGGTTTGGCACCTGCCTTTGGCCCAGGGCGCGATCCTGGAGACCCGGGATCGAATCCCACATCAGGCTCCCGGTGCATGGAGCCTGCTTCTCCCTCTGCCTATGTCTCTGCCTCTCTCTCTCTCTCTGTGACTATCATAAAAAAAAAAATAAATATCACAGGGAAGACAGCAAGAGAGAAAGAAAGAAAGAAAACACAACAGTCAGAAAACAATTAACAAAATGGTAATACTAAACTCTTAACTATCACTAATTATTTTAAACGTAAATAGATTAAATTTTATAATCAAAAGCAAGGAATGGCTGAGTAGATTAAAAAAAAAGAAAAAGATTCAACTGTACACTGCTTACAAAAGCCTTTATATTTAAGGACACACATGTCCTGAAAGTGAAACATGGAGAACAAATACTCCTTGCAAATGGTAATCAAAAGGGGCCAGAGGTGGTTGTATTTATAGCAGACAGAATAAACTTTAAGTCAAAAATTGTCATAAGAGAAGTATAAGTTTTTATATAATGATAATAGGGTCAAATCATCAAGAGGAAAAATAATTATGAACATATATACAGACACACGAATACTTAAGCATATAAAGCAGATATTAACAGAAGTGAAAGGAGAAATAAACAGCAATCATTAGTAAGAGACTTTACTCTCCCACTCTCAGCAATCGGCACATCATTCAGGCAGAGGATTACTAATGTTGGAGTGGACTTGACGTACACAAATTTCCATCCAACAATAGCAAAACACATATGTTTTTCAAATACACAGGTTATTTTCCAAGTAGATCATATGCTAGGCCACATAACAAGTCTTAAATAAGATTAAAATGCATAAATATCTTTTTTTTCATAAATATCTTCTTTGACCACAATGGTATGCATTTAGAAATCAGTAAGAGGAGGAAAATTTACTAATATGTAGAAATTAAGTAACACATCTGAATAATCTGAATACCAATGGGTCAGAGCACAAATAAAAGGAAAATCCATATATATCCCGAGACAAATAATAGAAAGATAACATACCAAAGCTTAAGGGATGCAACAAAAATTTTGAGAGAGAAATTTATTGAGATAAACATTAAGAATAAAGAAAAATTTCAGACAAAAAAAAAACTAACTTTATGCTTCAAGGAAATAGAAAAAGAAAATTATGGGGACCCCTGGGTGGTTTAGTGCCTGCCTTTGGCCCAGGGCATGATCTTGGAGTCCCGGGATGGAGTCCCACGTCGGGGTCCCTGCAGGGAGCCTGCTTCTCTCTCTGTGTCTCTGCCTCTCTCTCTGTGTGTGTCTCTCATGAATGGGTAAATAAAATCTTAAAAAAAAAAAAAAAGAAAAGAAAAGTAAGCCTAAAATCAGTAGACAGAAGGAAATAATAATGATTAAAATAGAAATAAATGAAATCAAGACTTGGCAAACAATAGAAAAGAAAAATAGGAGTTGGTTTTATTAAAAGAAAAACAACACCTACAGATCCTTAGTTAGACTAAGAAAAAAAGAGAGAAGACTCAAATAAATAAAATTAGAAAGGAAGACTTTGGAACTGATATCTCAGAAACAAAATGGTTTGCAAGAAACACCTATGCACACTTACATGCCAGCAGATTGGATATCTTACAAGAAATTGATAAATTCCTAAAAACATAAGACCTACCAACACTGGATCATAAAGAAATAAAAAATCTACACCGATAAATAATACAGAGAAGGATTGAATCAGTAATCAAAAATCTTCCAAAAGCCCAGGACCAGGTAGCTTCACTGATGAATTATACCAGTCGTTAAAAGAGTTTTCTCAAATTCTTCCTAAAAGTTGAAAAATAGGGAACATCCCCAGAATCACTTTATGAGGCCAACATTAATCTCAAAACAAAACCAGACAAGGACACTGGAGGAAAAGGAAATTACAGGCTGTGGGCATAGGTGCAAAAATCCTCAACAATTATTAACAAATCTACTTCAATAGTATAGTAAAAAGATTATACAACATGATCAAGTGGGATTTATCACAGGGATGCAAGGATGATTCAAATTCCACAAGTGGCAGTCGTTAGGAGCCACCAAGGCCGCTGGAGCCCTGCAGGGTCAGTTGTGGAGGGGGCCGGCCTTTGGATGGGGAGGCCTTGCTAGTGACTGTGGCTTCAGCCAGCCGGTGTGGCCACAAGTTGGCACAGCATTCTGAAATTTTTTGGTCGTTGCAATGATCTTGATCGGGAGATGAGAAAATGCTTGAAGAATGAGTACATGGAAAAGAGGACCAAGAGCATGGAGCATGGCAATGCGATGCAAAAAAGACTTTTTAATCCCGCAGAGGAATCTGAAAAATAAATGACAGGCCAACCTTGTTTTCTTATGCTTCGTTTTATTGAACTTCGCAGATAATGCATTTTTTTCAGATTGAAGGTTTGTGGCAACCTGGCACAAGCAAGTCTATTGGAGCCATTTTCCAACAGCATTTCTCACCTTGTGTCTTTGTATCACATTTTGGTAATTCTCACACTATTTCGAACTTTGTGATTATTATTATATTTCTTATGGTGATCTGAGCTGTTACTATTGTAATTGTTTTGGGGTGCCACAAAGTGTGCCCATATAAGACAGTGAACTTGATCAATATTCTATGTATTGTGACTGCTCACCAACCAGCCATTCCCTTGTCTCTTCCTGTCCTTGGGCCTCCCTACCCTCTGAGACTCAACATATTGAAATTAGGCCAGTTAGTAATCCTACGATGGCCTCTAAGTATTCAAGTGAAAGGAAGAGTTCTCCATCTCTCGCTGTAAGTCAAAAGCTAGACGTGATAAGCTCAGCAAGAAAGGCATGTTGAAAACCGAGATAGGCTGGAGCCAAGTTGCCAAATACAAAGGGAAAGTTCTTGAAGGAAAGTAAAAGTGCTACTCCAGTGAACACACAAATGGTAAGGAAGCAAAACAGCCTTGTTTCAGTGTGCTGGATAGAAGATCAAATATTCCCTTAAGCCAAAGCCTACCCTAGAGCAAAGTCCTACCTCTCTTTGGTTCTGTGATGGCCGAGAAGTGAGGAAGCTGCAGAAGAAAAGTTTGAAGCTTGTAGACACTGATTTGTGAGGTTTAAAGCAAAGAAGCCGTCTTTATAACCTAAAAGCGCATGGTGAAGCAGCAAATGCCAATGTAGAAGCTGCAGCAACATCGAAGCAAGACCCTCCAGTACTTTAGTAGCAATAAAGTATTTTTTTAATTAAGGCACGTACATTGTTTTCTAGACATAATGCTGTTATACACTTAATAGACTACAGGATAGTATAAACGCAATTTTCATATGTGTTGGGAAGCCAAAAAATTCATTTGACTCGCTTTGTTATATTTGCTTTATCGTGATGGTCTGGAACCAAACTTGTAGTATCTCTGAGGGTCGCCTGTATACTTTCCCTGGATGCCTTGGCTGAGAGAAGACGTAAAGACTCTTGGTTGATAACCAAAAGAATCTTACCTCATTTGGTCTCCAGAATCCTTTGAATGGAAAGTGGCCCATGAGAAGTCAAGCCTTGGAGAAATACAGAAGCCCTGATTCTGAATATTTGTTGGGTGGAGCCTTGGGTACTCTCTCTCATCTGCGAACACACCTGACTTCCTTTTTTTTTTTTATAAATTTTTTTTAATTTTTATTTATTTATGATAGTCACAGAGAGAGAGAGAGAGAGAGAGGCAGAGACATAGGCAGAGGGAGAAGCAGGCTCCATGCACCAGGAGCCCGATGTGGGATTCGATCCTGGGTCTCCAGAATCACGTCCTGGGCCAAAGGCAGGCGCCAAACCGCTGCGCCACCCAGGGATCCCCACACCTGACTTCCAACATGTCTCTTCCCTTTGCCAACAATTGGCATTTGCTTATCTCCTTCAATAAAATAATTGGCTTTAATCATGAAAAAAAAATTCCACAAGTCATTCAATGCAGTGCACCACATTAGTAAAATGAAGGATAAAGATCATTTCACTAGGTGCAGAAAAAGTATTTGACAAAATTCAACATCCTTTCATAATAAAAACTCTCAACAAATGAGGTATAAAAAGAATATACTTCAACATAATAAAGACCACAAATGAGAAGCCAATAGCTAGCATCATACTCAATGGTAAAAAGCTGAAAGCTTTACCTCTGAGATCAGGAACAGAGTATGAATGCCCATTCTCATCACTCCAATAGAGAATTGAAATCCCTAGCTAGATTAATTACACAAAAAAGGAAATAAAAGGCATCCAAATCAGAAAGGAAGTAGTAAAATGGTCTCTGTTTGCAGATGACTTGCTATTACATACAGAACAACCAAATGACTTCACCAAAAAAATAAGAAAGATAAAAAACTGTTAAGAACTAATAAACGAATTCAGTCAAGTTGCAGGATGCAAAATCAACATATAAACATTGGTAGCTTTTCTACATATTAACAGCGAACTATCTGAAAAGGAACTTAAAGAATCCTATTTACAATTGCATCAAAAAATACTTATGAATAAATTTAACCAAAGAGTAAAAATCTGCAAACTAAAAACTATGAACCATAGATGGAAAAATTGAGGAAGATACAAATAAATGGAAAGATAACCTGTGTGCAACATTTGAAACAATTATCATTAAAATGTCCTCTCTGCCCAGAGAAATCTACAGATTCAAGACAATCAGTATCAAAATTCCAGTCACATTTTTCAAAAAAAAATGAGAAAGAAAACCACTTAAAATTCATATGAAACCACAAAAGACTCCAAATAACCAAAGCAACCTTAACAAAAAGAATGAAACTGAAGGCATTTCAAAATATAATACAAAAGAGCATGGTGCTGGCATAAAAACTGATATATAGAGCAATGGAACAGAGGAGAGAGATCAGAAATAAATCTACGCATTTATGGCCAATTGGTCTTCAACAGAGATGCCATGAATGCACAGTGGAGAAAGGACTGTCTTTTGAGTAAATTGGGAAAGTTGGATATCCACATGCAGAAGAATAAAATTGGATCCCTGTTTCACACGATATACAAAAATCAACTCAAAAAGTTTTAAAAACATAAATGTAAGTTGAAATTGTAAAACTCCTAAAAGAAAACATAGGGAAAAAGTTTCTTGACGTTGGTCTGAGCAATGATTTTTTTAAGCTATTATTCCAAAAGTATAGGCAATAAAACCAAATATAGTAAAATGGAACTGTATCAACCTAAAAACTTCTGTGCAGCAAAGGAAATAATCAACAAAGTGAAGACACAATCTCTGGAACTGGAGAAAATATTTACAAACCATCTCATATCTAAGAGGTATCCAAAATATATATATCGAGAGAATACTTTCTCTTTATAGAGAACTCAAACAACCTGAAAACAAAAGGAAGAAAGTAAAAGCAAGTTTAAAAAATGGTAAAAGGAAAAAAAAATTTTTTTAAATGGTCAAAGGACGTCTATAGATATTTCTCAAAAGAAGACACACAAATGGTCAAGAAGTATATGAAAAAAAATATCACTAATCATTTGGGAAATGCAAATCAAAGCCACAAAGTGAGATTACCTCATGTCTGCTTGAATGGCTATAATCAAAAAGACAAATGACAAGTATTGGCATGGCTACGGAGAAAAGAAAACCCTTGTGCACTGTTGATGGGAATGTATTTCAGTAATACCATTGTGGGAAACATTATGGAGATTCCTCAAAAAACTAAAAATAGAACTGCTGTACAATTGAGCACTCTCACTTCTGGGTATATACCCAAAGGACATGAAAACAGGATCTTGTAGAAGAGGTATGTGCACTCCCATGTTCGTTGCAGCATTATTCACCATAGCCAACGCATGGAATCAACCTAACTGTGTACTGAAGGATGAGGGGATAAAGAAAAAGTAGTGTGTGTTTGTGTGTACGTGTGTGTGTGTGTGTTTATGCATACATACATACAATGGGATGTTATTCAGCCTTACAAAAGGAAATCCTGTCATTTGGGACAGGATAGATGAACTCACAGGGCATCATGCCAAGTGACATATAAGCCAGATCTAGAAAAGCAAAAACTACACGCTCTCATTTATATGTGAATAATTAAAAAGCTGAACTAATAGAAGCAGAGAGTAAAATGGTGGTTGTCAGGGGTTCTAGGAGACAAGGGGAATGGAGAGAGGTTCATCAAAGAATACAAGATTTTAGTTATAAGGAATCAATAATTTCTGAAGATCTAATGTACAGTATGTTGGCTCTAGTTAATAATACTGTCTTGTGTACTTGAAATTTGCTAAGAGTATATATATATTAAACATTCTGGTCCTGAATTTAAAAAGATTTACTATGTGAAGTGATAGATACATTAATTTGATTGTGGTAATCATTTCACTATATACATATATCAAAGCCTCATAAATATATACAATTTTTATTTGTCAATTATACCTCAACTCTGGAGAAAAATGAATAGGATGTTTATATATTTGGAAAGTTCTCTTCTACGCTAGTTTTCTAAACCAGATTCCATCAAGTTAGTACATTCTCATCAATCCAATGTCATATATCAATTAAAATAAGTCTTTACGGCAAAGATTTAAACATAGGGAAGTGAAGTTTCATATATCTTGAGGTGCAAAGAGAAGGCAGTGGTGCCAACTATCTGCCCATATTTTTCTTTCACTCACGGTTTCTGAATAATAGATTTTATAGACTAGCAATTCTTTCCTTCAGGATGGATTTCATTTCTGTGGGTGCTGTGGCCGTTATTCTACATTATATCATAGACGTAAATTCCTTTTTATGCCACCAAGTAGACTTAAAGGAGTCTTAAGCCTTGATTTCAATTTAAATAGAAAGATTTGATATTCAATACAGTCCATGGCAAGAGTTAAGACCTTTTATAGAACTTCCCCTGGCCCACTTTTGCAAATTCATCAGCACTTTATCAGAATAAGGACAGATTTGCAATGGGCCCTTTCCCCTTCAGCTTGTTACATCACAAGAGGCTTTTCTCCGATTGGCTATTCCCCCTACACCCAATCCTAAACTTGAAGATTAAAATTAATTTTTGTTCAAACATTTTATCTTACTTAAGGAGACGGGTGTAATAAATCAAACATTCTTCACACTAAGTTAGGATACTCAGTATACAATTACCTAGGCTTCATAATGTGTTTCATGCTGAAACTCACTATCAGAACTGTAAACACACCAAATGGTTTTTGTTTTGCTTTTCAAAGCACAAAACTTAAAATATTACATGTATAAAATCATTTTCATAGGACGCTGACATTTTCTTTAACTATTCCAGTCTGCCTGTTGAGTTTATAACAAACAAAATATCTTTAAAATATACCAAAATTGGCCTTAAGATATTCAGCCTAGACCCTGGAGAAAGGGAAAAGAATTTCATTTGATGAATACTTACTTTGATCAGCTACTTCCTCATTGAAATCTCAAAGCGGCATATGAAGTAGATGTCATTATTTCGTTTTACAGATGAAAAAATTGATTTGAGTCACTCTTTTGAGCTATCACATCGTCTGAGTGGCGGAACAAAATTTCCATCTCAATCTGTTAGGCTCCAAAGCTACAGTATAACTGTGGAATGACATATGAAATCATACAATATAGTGATAAAGAATTCTAATTCTAGGGTCAGAATATTGTAACTTACACCCTGATATCACCACATAAGTAAAAGTCTCATGGGGAAGTTATTTGATCATTTTGTGTATCAGATTCTATGAAACATGGGTAATAGCAATATGTATCTCAAATAGTTGAGACTAAATGAGATAACACAAGGAGGGCGCTTAGCACATGGCCTGCCACAATTTTATTAAGTTTAATCTATGTTAAATTTTCAAGTTTTATTCATTAAAACCATGCAGATTCAATACATGCATTTCTACATTTAAAATGTATTATCTAATGGATGGTAGGAAGAGGAGAAACAACAACATTTTGATGATTCTATGTTTTTGGAAGGTTTATACCAATACCTGGAAGTCGAAATCAAATCTGATATTGCAGTTCATTTTAGGTCAGTTCTATTTTCCTCAAAACAAAACAAACAAACAAAAACCAAAACAAAATAAAACCACTTTAGAGAAAGATTTGAAGAAGTCAAACTGATCATCTCTATTCAGATCTCATTCCCAAATCTTTCCTCTTTACTTCATCAAACGTTCACATCAAAATTTTCTAGTTTTCATGCTAGAAACCTAAGAATCAATCTTAAATTTTCTTCATCCTGCATTTCCCAGAGTCATCAGTGTATTTCAATGACCCTTCCTACAAAATATGTCTTGGAGCTCAGGTCATGATTTTGGGGTCCTGGGATGGAGCCCCATGTCAGGCCCTGTGTCAAGCCCCCTGCTCAGGTGGGAGTCTGTGTCTCCCTCTACTCCTGCTCATGCACTCTCTCTTTCTCTCTCTCTCTCTCACTCATTCTCTCTCAAATAAATAAATAAAATCTTAAAAAAAAAGAAATCTCTTGGAACTATTCACCTTTTCCCCCTTCTACTACTGACACAGGAGTCCATAGTATTGTCATAATTCAATTGAACAACTTAGAGAGCTTTCTAACCATTCTTCCTACTAGATATTTCCTACTAGATATTTCTCTGCCCTTCTACATTTCTGGAACAGTTGTCCAAAAGTATCATTTGAAAGTACAAATTTGATTATATCATAACTTAAATATTTATTCAATTTATTACCATTTCATTGAACATAAATCCCAAATTTTGTATCTTGATGTATTATTAGATACAATCATTGTGTATCTCCTTTTTTTTTTTCTTTTTGTAAGAGAGTGCATGTGTGCTTTTGCATGTGTAAGCAGGGGAGAGGCAGAGAGAGAATCTTAAGCAGGCTCTACACTCAGCATGGAGCGTGAGATGGGCTCCATCTAATGACCCTGAGACGATGACCTGAGCAGAAATCAAGAGTGGGACACTGAACTGACTGAGCCACCTAGGCACCCCACTCCCTGTGTATCTTCTAAAGTTCCTAAACATTGCTTCTGTGTGTGTGTGTCTTTTTCATTCCCCTATTATTTACTACCCTACTATTTTCATATCATTCCTTTTGAACTGAAGAGATAAATATTTCTAAGACTTACTACTGAAAAAATACATCTACAAGGTAGATAAACTGGTTTCAAATTTAAGCACAAAATTAAATTTGAGCGAATAAGAAAATGAAGAGAATAATGAAGTATTCTCCACAGAATACTGAAGAGAAAATACTATGATCAACAAAGGAATCAAAACCCATCAGTTGTCATTCAGGTATGACATTTACTATATATAAGTCCTGAAAAACACACTACTAAGACATTTCTAGGGAAAAAAAATATGTATGTATGTATTTATATGTGTAAGTGTATTTATATACCAAGTATGTTCTCAGAAATAAGACCTCAATCATGGGAAGTCATGGAATTAAACATGATTATTGTGGAAATTACTCAAGAAGATGTCAGATTACTGCATTTTTCAAATGTCTTTTGATAACCAGAGTGATAAAAACTCAACTTAAGCTAATGGAAGGAAAACAAAACATGGCAGAGGGGATTGACAGATGTAATTGAAATGTTTATAAAAAAACTAGGTAAAGCCTACTTTATAACTGAAGTTCAGACACATCTGAATTCAAGAGATTTCAGGGATATTCCTTTCCAACTCTCAGTACAGAATTTATATAATTTTCAAGAAAACTAAACTATTTGGGAAAATGGATCATGTATTAGATCATAAGCAAGCCTCAATAAAATTTCACAGATTAAAACATTAAGAATCTATTATCTCAGCACAGTGGAATTAAATCAAACAGCATCAATGAAAGTTAAAGAGGTACATCAGCAAGAGTGCAGAATAAACCAGTCTCACTGAAACTGTTCAAGAAAATATTACCGACTGAATAAAAACATGGATAAAATGTATACTACAATAAAGCAAGAGTTCACTTTAATCAAGTTTAAGATACAAAGATTAAACAAACTTTAAATAATTCTTCTAACAATAGTCAAATATAAATTAATTTGTAAGTATAAATAATATGAAAATTTACTCAAAATTTTTTGACATACAGATCTTTCCAGGAATAATTATTATTTCTCTATACATGAATGTTTTACGGACTACAGTCTGGGCCATTTTTTTCTAAGAACTGTTATTCTTAAACATTTCTTTGTATTTCTGCAAACTTGTCATAGCATTGGCTAATGATTGGAAGAAAAAAATAATAATAGGGAGTATGTTTCTTAGTGTCTCAAACCCTGTGATTCTTTTCTTTAGGGTAGTGGGTTTTGGAAATATAATTCTTTAAAGTCTCCTGATAAGCTTATCAATCATACTTTGTCATGGAACCCTAAGACGCAAAGTGATGTATCTAAAATTATATCACTTTAGATACATTTAGATACATACATTTTTAATCATCTACTCAGGGCAAAGTGATTGACTTGATCTAAAATAAATTATAATGATTTCTGCAATTTAGTACCTTGGCATGTGTTTAAATATTCAATATTGATATTTACAACATATATGAGACACAAAGAAATGAAAAATGAACATGGAATCAACATTTTCGAAACTTACATTTTATCAATGTGAATGAGAAGTATAACAGGGAAGAATAATTGGTACAAGTCAAACACAATTGTAAACCCCTTACTGATGGCCTCCCTGCAACAAAATAACCCTATGATCTCATTCTGAAAGTAACCATATGGAACTGACAAGTCAGCTGACTCTTAACATATTTTGGAATTTCCTGGAAGCTTAGTTAATCAGAGGCATAATTTCCAAATTGCTCTTATAAGTTGACTGGTCAAACCTCATGAGGTTGGAAAGACATTTTGGCAACAGTTTACTTTTAGGTAAATGAAATTGTTGTATTATTTAAGTCTGTACAGGATACAAAATGATAAAATGAATCAAATATCACCCCATCATTCAAAGGTCTTAATTATTTAAAGTACATTTTTGTTTGGTTTGCCTGAATACCAGTATCTATAGATGTATGCCACGATTTTTTTCAGTCAGAAAATTCAATGAGAATTTATCATGAAATATTGTTCCCTTCACACTATTCAGTTCAAGTGTCACCTTCTTTATCATTATGGTCTTGCAGACACGAACATTTGTTTTCTCCATTACCCTCAGAATATGCTTCTGTGTCAAATATGCTATCTGTCTTTTTTACATGAGTGTGGGATAATCAATCAGGTTAGTATTTTAATATATTATGCAATGCAAATATTAGAATATTTCTGAACAAATCCAAATGATTGAACATTAACATTTACCTTTGTAGACAATGATTTTGTCTGAGCTGCTATGCCATATAACATCATAGAATCTTTTAAACTCAGCTTTAGTATGGTAAGTCAAAGACCAAGGGGTGAGGATTAATCCCGCAAATTTTGCTTTTACTTATTGTATGAGCAAGCTTGCCCTGTAAAACATAGCAAATATCTGCTTTGAAAAAGCAGTTGATTTTAGTCAATTATCTTTTAGCTGGACTGGTGACGGAACATATATACATAAACTTTGCAAATGTATATTTATTGGAAAGTGAGTAAGGCCATAGGCTCTGGAATCAAGCTGCCTGACACGGAACTGCTTTAATTTCATTATTTAAATTAAATAAATTTAATTTATTAAATGTTTCCCATTGCTTCAGACTAGTGACACAATGTTTCCTGTAGTGAAATTTAACATTTCATTCATTCATGTATACAATTTAAAATATATATTGCTATAGTATATGACACACATTTGGCCAGAAGAGATCTAAGTCATATGGAATCACAATGAAGGATGCCATCAAAGCTTCTCTCATAATCTCTATCCGTGAGAGAGATCATGGTAAATTATTTTTACTGCGATAGAAAAGATATTCTTCTAACTCAACTAGGGATCTCAGGAGAGACAGGCCATGAGAAAGTTACCGAATTCCCTACAAAATAGTGAAATAGGGACACATGGGTGCCTCCATAGATGAAGCATCTACCTTTGGCTCAGGTCATGATCCTGAGGTCCTGGGATCAAGCCCCACGTGGGTTCTCTGCTCATCAGGGAGTCTCCTTGTCCTTCTGCCCCTCACCCCATTTGTGCTTGCATGCTCTCTCCCTTTCTCAAACACATAAATAAAATCTTAAAAAAGAAAAAAAAAAAACAACAGTGAGATATAGCATATGACCCCCTTCTGGAAGTGTTAGTTCATGTAATTAGAAAACAATAAAGAAAATAAATATGCAAATATATGTCAAGAGATTAGGGAAATTACTATGATATGCAAGTAACATGACAAATGCCTGAAAAATCTGGAAGAATCAGCCAGAAACTCATTGGAATTAAGTAGATCAGCAAGGTGCTTATTATAAAATAAGTAATCAGTAAACAATTGATATCTTAAATCATTATAATGAGTTAGAAACTACTAATTGGGTAAAGATCTCATTCATGTTATAGTACATTCTTTGTGAGATACACGTCTCCAGCTCATATATATATATATGATTCTATTTACTACCACCCTCCTTCTAACCAGGAAACAATTACTGGAGATAATTTAGGTGAATTGGACACATTTCCTCGGGGACTTTATTATTAAACCAAAAAGGTTAGAACTCGTTCACATTACAACATCGAGCAATCCAGGAGCAGCTGCATTACATTTATCAATGGCAGCGCCACAGGCGATGTTCTGACCCAGCTGTTCCTATTGCAGAATGTGATTTCTGAGCTTTCTGGGGTTCCAGTCTGTTTTCCAAAGCTGGTATTCTAGGCATCTGGTTGATGTGTGCACTGCAAAATATCTTACAAAAAATTTTCTTTTCTCTTTAGGTCAACCAGTGAAAGTTTCTACTGAACATAGGTAAGAGCCCTGACAACCATCATGAAGGCGCACACAGGTGTGTGTGTGTGTGTGTGTGTGTGTGTGTGTGTGTGTGTATCACTGCCTTTTTGTGAAGTCCTGGTAAAGAGGTGCCCATCTGTTCCTATTCTACAGTTTGTTTTAACCAGAGCATGCCTATGTAGATAAAACATATCTTCCTTGCAAACCTGTAACAAAACCCGCTTTCTCTTCATGAATTATATTTAATATGCTGCTACATTATTTTTCTAATAATTTACTTTGCATTATTTTTATAAGGAAGATTTATACTCTAGTTCTTTGCAAGTAAATTATTTTAAAAAGTAAAACAAGTGATGATTTCATTTTTTGAATTATGTGAAGTTTATTTTGCAATTCTTGGACATTCGTATACTATTTAAATTACGATTTTTAGTCCATTGTTAGGGAGCAAGTGTTTGAAGTAAGCTCAAAATGTGACAGAATTTCAAAACTATGTTTTATTATAAAATAATATTTTATTTATTTCTGTATTATGTACAGCTTATATATTTTATATAGTTCTTACTGGTTTAATATGGCTCTGTTTTATGTAGTTTCATATATTTTATTTAGGTTTGAGGACAATTTTCTAGGCCTAATCAATAAAGTGAAGAAGCAAGCTGCAGAGATAATATAAAGCATAATAACATTTTTTTCTGATTAAAATAGTACATGAAAACACACATACACACACACGAAGGAACATATTGAAAAATAAATCCAAATCTTTAGCATTCCTTTTGGATAGTACGGATGGTCATTGAGTACACTTCAGTATTTATCTATTATAAAATAACATACTGTTGAAATGTGAAAATGAGTAAGCTTTAATAATACATGAAAATCACATTATTATGCTGTTCATTATGATTGCAATCCTAAAACCACTCAGGTTAGGACATTGGAAATTAGTAAAACAAAACTGAAACACATTTTTTAGGTTAGAGGGATTATGGAATTTATTCTTTGCCCAGAGGATTTTAATTAGTTGTATTTAAATGTAAAACATATTATTAAAAGACTTCCTGTCATGTAACAAGCCAATTTTGGATCAAAATATTTTATAGAGAGTAATGTAACATGATCAACATGTTATTGATATTGTTAAAGAATTGTTTATACTTTCTTTGAGAGAGCATGTTATTTCTTTGGAAGCAGTTACTAAACATCACTTGTAAAGAGGTTGGATCTAGACATAAAATTACTCAATATGCTCATTCAAACATATTGGATAGCAATTAATTCAAGACTTTGTAGCACTTATTTGACACAAGTCCAAATATTAGTATTTCAACTTGAAAATATTGATAATAAATATGGAGAAAATTTAAAAGTGTGTTTAAACCATTTGGCCAGTTCTTATCAGCATAAGAAATATATTCAGTGAACAGTTCAATCATTGTTTTGTAAATCATCCTATGAGTTTGCCAGTGATACGTAGTTATGTATTTCAACTCTATATGTGAGAAAAATCTGCAAATCTCCATACTATTTGTTCTAGTTATTACACTGATTATTAAAATTTTTTCTTGAAAAAATCATCATTATAATCACATGCAAATGGATAAGCATAGCTGGAAATAAGTTGGATACCTGTAGAATATAGACCTGTAATGATTTTTTTTTTCTTTAATTTTGAAGACTTGATGAACACATGTGCCAAACTTAAGTTAGAAATACGTAATCCAGATTTGGAAATAAGGGCAAACCTCTAAACATAACTCTGTAAAGCTCATATCTTGTCAAAATTTTAAGTATTTTGTTCAAAAGTAAGCGACAATCACAATTATTTTCTTATTTATATTGTTCTCAATCCAGCACTAACCTCTCACCTAATGCTGTTATGATGAACTTCTAAATGAGATTCTGCATACTAAGTAGCTTATAAGTTCTTTTTTCTTGCCTCATTTTCTCTTATTTTGCAAATACTCATGTCATCTATAATGGAAAAGAAGATTAATAGTAATGATTTTCTTGATACATATCCTAACTTTAATTACATTTGACTTGAAATATTCTGAGAAATGTCACTTGGCATTCAGTTTGCTCAGCAATTTGAAAGCATTATTATATGGCACATAAAACAGTTTTCATTATATTTGATACAGGAACTCTACCAAATTTGTTTCTTCTTTCATAAGTGTTCTAAACTATCCAGAGAGGAGATATTTATTCTAATTTAAGTCAACTAAAGCGATGGCGATTCCCTAATAACTCTTGGAAAATCATGGCAATACTGAAGAAATCATATGGTCCTGAATTTTCATTGTTTTACCTTCCGTTCTCAACTATAGTTTTTCCCTTCCTGTATTGATTAAAAACGTATAAATTTCATGGCCTGCTAACCAAAACTTTGGTGACGAAAAGCCACTTTATGACGCAACATTGTGTAAACACAGCCTTGAATATGCTAATTCTTGGACAGACAGTCCCAAGTGATGCTAACATAATCAGTTGGTAAAGAAGCAACAGACTCTTTTTAAATTCAGAAAATGTATTATTTACATAGGTAGTGAAAGCAAGAATAGCATAGGTGTCTGTTTTTAATGTCTTATCTCATAGGATGACACTATATTAAAAGCAGGAATCTAGATGGAATCTAGATGGAATCTAGAATGGCAGGTCACCTTTGGAAAGCCTGCAGTTATGAACCTTAAGAACAAGGAGGCAGAAAGCCTCAGAGATCACAGAACACAGAAGTTTTAAGGAATTGTGCCGAGACAGCCTCCATGGTACAAAGGGAGATGGATGACAAACAACCTCCTTATAAATCCTCCCCTGTTCTTGCCTTTGTAATCAAAGGGCACTTAGACCAACTGTCATTGAGCCTTGCACACAGGCAAGGTCATTAGGGCACCATGGACAGACTAGTATGAACGGTGAAGACCATGCTACTAAGTTTCCTCTAAGTTATGTATGTGTGGACACACACACATACACACACACTCATAGTGAGGAAAAACTCAACATCGTATTTTGAGATAAAGTTGAAAGTAAACAATAATTAGTTAAGTCACTAGGTTCTCATCCCAGATGCAACAAAGGATTGGAGACCCGAGACCAGAATGGAGAGAGAGAGTCTACACTTCCAAGAGTGAAAGCAACTGTCAGAGCAGGAGTGGCAATGGCCCATAAGCTCTAGGGGAGTCCTTTCAAGCCTGCTTCCTGCATGTGTAAATTTGGCTTTGATTGACATCTTTGGTTGACAGCTGGTGGCTGTATAACATTTTGGCTTCTGCGCATGCGCCTAGCCATGATGCCTTCTGTTCTAATTGTGTTTATTTATGTATTGTGTATTTATGAGTGTTTGATGAGCTTCTGTTTTGACCTTAAAGGTATTTAAGGTCAGGGTGCACCTTTTGTGTACAGGCTCAGCTCTGAGAGTCCCTGTGTCCTGTGAGCCAGCTCTGTGGTGAGGACTTTCCTGTTGTTTTAGCCTGTAGAGGGGGCTCTGAAGGGGTGGCTGTTACCCCAAGGGGGTGGCTCCCAGGGGGTAGCAGCATCAGCTTTATCCTTGCTCACTTTATCCTTGCTCACTCAGTGCCCGACAGCTCTGTCCATTCACCTCTTTCTGGAGAATGAAGGAAAATAAACCACTGTTTAAATGTCCCTCTCACATTAAAAAGAATGATAATGCAAAATAAGTGTTCTTTTAAAACCTAGGCTCACTAGAAACTTTGCAAATCTGTAGAGAAGTAGATTTAGACTTCTCAAAACTAACACTTTTCACTCAGACTTTATAAATGAATGGTCCAGTTGTAAGCGACTCAAAATATTGTAACCTAAAGATTCAAAAGAGGACTAAATTCTTTTTTTTTTTAATTTTTTTAAATTTATTTATGATAGTCACAGAGAGAGAGAGAGAGGCAGAGACATAGGCAGAGGGAGAAGCAGGCTCCATGCACCGGGAGCCCGACGTGGGATTCGATCCCGAGTCTCCAGGATCGTGCCCTGGGCCAAAGGCAGGCGCCAAACTGCTGCGCCACCCAGGGATCCCAAAAGAGGACTAAATTCTATATAAATTTGCTCCAGATTAAATTTTGAAGTTAAAATAAAACCAAGACCCACCTTATAAAATATCCTGGCTCAAAAGCTATAAAAATCTTTGGTAATTCAATGAAAATTTAGCCCAGAATTCAAGTGTTGCCAGATTTCACATGTAAGTTGACCCCCATGTTTTTTATATAAATGAGTTTTTAGTAAATTGATATGTATACTGAGAATTATACTCCATCTTTTCCTCTTTTTGTTGACTTTCTTGTTTGCCTTAATGCTCTGTTATTCTAAGTTCCTCACTGTATGCCTGGTGACTCTATTTTTTACATTATTTTTTCAGCTTATAACTATTCTTTTGAAGAGTAAGAGTGAGAGGAATCCCCACAAATATTTAAGGAGAGGATCACGTTTATTTTTTAATAGTAAAATAGGAGAATGGACATCAGTGATTGCCATGATTAATTGACTTTCACAAACAGCTACTTTTTTGTTATAATTAGTATTATATAATGAAAGGTAGATTTATATTTTTATTAATATTTTTAACAAATATTTTTTTTACTTTGATTGAGTTTTTTATAATGAATGATGCAATACCATTATATCTTAATTATTAAACTATGATAACAGTTGGTATTTTCTTGTGGTCAGAACAATATACTTAAAACGAGTATAATGGCTGTACTTAAGTACAAAATGTTTATACTATCTGTGGTGGAAAGCAGCAGGTGTAATTATCAGATAACAACACTCCTGGGTGCTTGAAGGCACAGATACTCTCTTCAAGGGTGATATTAGGACATGATAACTATTACACCCCAATGGCCCATTAACACCTAAGCTTATTTATAACCCCTAAAATTTACTACTGAAGTGTCTATGCTATCACAAGCTGTAATATCACTTTCTAAAAACATATATTTTTTCTTGTTTAATTATAGCAAACACTAAAGTTAGGCATTGTCGCTATTAAATAAACTTGAATGTGTATGAAATTATACCTTTTGAAACGTTGATTTGAATTTGAATGATCTTTAAAAATCACTAAAATCATCTAGAATAAAAACAACTACCTAAACAAAAGCAATATTTATTGTACATTTTATTATAGGATATACATATAAATAAAAGTATGTAAATAACACACATATAGCTGGATGAATTTTAAAGAACTGAATCATAGCTCTGCAACTGAAACTGCTAAAGAATAGAATGTCACCAGTGTCCTGAAAGTCTTCTGTGTATCCTAAAGTAGTAACATCTCACAAAGAGTAGCTAGTATCTTGGCTTCTGACACCATAGTTTAGCTTTGCGCTTTTTTTTTTTTTTTAGAAAATGTAAATGGAATCATCCATATTCTCTTTTTTGTATGGCCTCTTTTGTTGAAAATTAAGATGATCGAATTTATCACTTTTACTGAATGTTGCTTTAGTCTCTTCATGTTGCTTATTCAATGTCATGTATGATCACCCTGGATGAATACGCTGTCATGTTTGCCCCTATTCTACTCCAGTGTGTTAAGAAAGTTTGAGTTCTTATAAACAGTGTTGGTGGGGATAACCTTATACGTGTTTTTTGGTGAATATATGTGCTCATCTATTTTGGGTGCATATCCATGGGAGGAGTTGCTGGAGGACAGACCATCCAAATATTTAATTATAGTAGATATTGCCAAATAGTTTTCACAAAGTTATTTTTACCCACTTACACTCCCATCATCAGGGTGTTTAATTCTGTTGTTTCCATAAAATCTCCAAAGCTGTACTCTTGCTGTCCTTTATTAGCTTTTCTTGTGGCTAATCTTTTCCATATTTTTCTATTCAGTTTGTCATTTTCTTTTTGATTAATAGTCTTTATATATCTTCTCCACTATTTGGGTTGTGGTTTCATTTACATAATAGTTTATTTTATAAATGGAAAATTCTAATGGAGCATAGTACGATTTTTAAAAAAATTTCCATCATAAGAGGTGTTTCCTTGTTCCTACTTTGTTCTGTTTGGGAAATCTCTGATGATGTTCATGTATGGGCTCTCCATTCTGTTTACTCAAAAAAAAAAAAAATCAGATGTTATATTTTCATTTTAATTAAATTAAAATATTTCTAGCATCTGTTTTTATGTTATTTTTGTTCTGCTTAATTTTCAGCCATGTAATCTCAGGGTCAAGTGATCAAGCTCTACATCAGGCCTTTGCTGATCATGGAGCATGCTTAAGATTCTCTCATTCCCTCTGGCCATCTCTGCTCACGCTCTGTCTCTCTAAAAAATGTGTCTGTGTATGTGTATGTGTGTGTGTGTGTGTGTGTGTGTGTAGAGAGCCCATGTATCATTTGTTTTCCAGGCACTTGGGCATTTGAGAAAGATCTGTAGATGCCAGAAGTTAAGGAAGAAAGTGGGATGAATAGATGGAGCACAGAGGATTTTAGGTTAGTGAAACTGGTTCATATGATAGTCTAATGATGGGCATATATCATTACCTGTTTGTCTAAACCCTAGGGGTATATCGCATCAAAAGTGTCCCCCGATGTAAACATTGGACCTTGAGTAATAAAATGATACATTAATGTAGATTCATCAGTTTAATAAATGTATCACTTTGGTAGGGGAAGTTAATAGTAAAGAAGTCTATGACTCTGTTGGGGGAGAGGTTTTGTGCGAAATCGCTGTACCTCCCACTGAATTTTGCTGTGAATGTAAAAGTGATATAAAAATCAAAATATAGGGCAGCCGGGTGGCTCAGCAGTTTAGCACCGCCTTTGGCTCAAGGGGTGATCCTGGAGACCCAGGATCTAGTCCCACGTCGGGCTCCCTGCATGGAGGCTGCTTCTCCTTCTGCCTGTGTCTCTGCCTCTCTCTCTCTGTCTCTCATGAATAAATAAATAAAATATTTAAAAAAAATCAAAATATATTAAGATAAAAGAAAAACAACATATGGTATATCAAAAAATGCAGAAGGAGCATTGGCCAAATTCAACAATTTTTCATGACAAATGTTTTCAACAAACTAGGTGTAGAAGGAAATGTTGTCAATCTGACATGGGTGGAATATGAGAAGCCCAAAGCTAACATGATATTCCATGATTAGAAACTTAAACCTTTTCCTTCAAAATCAAGAACAAGGCAAGGACATACACTTTTGCCACTTCTATTCAACATAGCGAATACTGAAGTGCTAGCCAGAGCAGTTAGGTTGGAAAAGGAAATAAAATGCATCCAAATCAAAAGGGAGTTTTTAAAGTTCTTTATGTATCTCGAATACTAATCCTTCGATGATGCATGGAAGTGCTGGATCACTAAATGGTACACCTGAAACTAGCAATACATTGTATATGAAGTAACTGGAATTTAAACAAAAACTTAAAAAATATTTTAAAAATTTAAAAAAATGAAAAAAGGGAAGAAATAAAATGATTTGTTTATAATGATTAATGCTGAATACAGGAGCCATAAAAACCTCTTATTACTAATTAATAAACAAATTCAGGAAAATTATAGAATAAGAAAAAGTCACTTCTTTTCTATGCAATAACAGTGAACTATCTAAAAAGGAGGTTAAGAAAATAATCCCATTTACAACTGCATCAGAAAGAATAAAGTACAAATAAACTTAACGAAGAGGGTGAGAAACTGTATGAAAGAAATTTTAAAAGGTCCAAGTGGAAAGACATCTCATGTTCATGAACTGGAAGACTTAATTCTGTTCAAATGTCTGTGCTACCCAAAGCGATCTCCAGATTCAAAGCAATGCTAATGTAAGGACAATGGTAGTTTTTACAAAAATCTAAAAAGCAATTTTAGAATTCATACGGAACCACAAAGGGCCTCAGCTATTCAGAACAATCTTGAGAAATAAAAAGAAAGTTGGAGACATCATGCCGCCTGATTTCAAAATATTTTACAAAGCTGTGGTGATTAAATCAGTATTGTATTGGCATGAAAACAAATATGTAGACAAATGAAATAGAGAGCCCAGAAGTCAGAAATATGCCCCACACAGTCAGCTGATCGTGATAAGGGTGACAGGACTATGTAATCAAGAAAGGATCATCTCTTCCACAATGAAGAGTCAATGTGTCGTGGACCCCAAGTGTCCAAACAAATTCTTGCTATGCATGCAAAGAATTCAAGGCTCTTACTGCCTACCTCCCTGACCGTTTCTCAGGGCTATGACTGCATGGAACAGATTTGAGAGATGACGTAGCACCTCCCTTTGAACTGACTTACTTCCACTCACAATAAAAGCAGTATTTTCCCCAAACTCAGTGCTCCTCTTCTGTCCCTAAACTCACTATTTCTGTTAGTATTCACCTAGCCCCATCTGTATTGCACCTGTGAGCAGGAGCATTATGCCAACTCTCTGGTTACTGCTTTGCTGTGCATGACAAAATTCTTTGTCTCTGATCCAAGTATCTTGTATATTTTTGTTATCAGTGAAATAATAACAGTCTAGTACATTAGCTTGTAAATAAGGTAAAAATCTCAGATGCGTCACAATTCCTGGCACAGACAAGGGAGTGAAGGCTTTTGGATCTTCCAGTCTAGTCCAGCTGAGGGATCCCAGCCAAATCCATATGGATCAGAAATACCCAACATTGTATTGTTTTAAGATATAAGTTCCTGGTAGATTTTTATTCAGCAAAAATAAATGAAATAATCATTAATATATATATTTTAACTACCATGAAATAATATTTAAAACCACAAAATGGCACAACTATACTCCTACCAGGATGACTGAAATGAAAAAGACAAAACACAAAATATTGAGCAACCAGAACTTTCACAAACTGCTGCTAGAACACATATATATAATCACTTGGAAAAATATGTTTGGCAGTATCTTCTAAAGCTGAACATATGTGTATCTATAACTCAGTATTTCCATTTCTAGTTTTATCCTAACAGAGTATGTATATATGTTAACCAAAAGACATGTGTAAAATTATTTATGGAAGCAGGATCATAATAACCAAAAATTGAAAATAATGAATAATAGTGGAATTGATTCATATAAATTAAGCTGTTATCCAGAATGCTGTATTTCCTTTCATTTTGAACTAATTTCTCAAAAATTTCCCCTGCCAGATTTTCCAGCTTCTTTTCTTTTATACCCTTTTTTAAAAAGTTTTGTGAAAATATAATTCATATGCTACAAAATTCACACATTTAAGGTATACAGTTCAGTGGTTCTGGTATATTTACAGTGTGCAATCATCAGCACAGTCTAACTTTAAAGATTTTTCATTGCCCGAGAAAGAAACCCTAGACACATCATTAGTTACTCCCCATCCCTTTAATGCCAGCCATAGGAAACCGCTAATATACTTAATTTTCCTACAGATTTGTCTATTCTGGACATTTCAATTTGACACAATAAAAAATATGTAGTGTTTTGTGACAGGCTTCTTTTAATTAGCATAATGTTTTCTGAAGTTCTTTCATATATCAGTATCTCATTTTTATTGTTAATTATTTTCCATTGTATGGATGTATAACAGGCAATATACATTTATGTTATGTGACTCTGGGACTCTGATGAACAATGTTACTATGAACATTCCATTCAGTATCTAAAAAAAAAAATCATTGTTTAACCCAAACTCATGAAGAGGGAGTCATTTCCTAATTCAAAATCACTAAGATCTACTCCTAAATTCACTTCCAAGTGTTTTGTACTTTTAAATGTTGTTTTATTTATTCTGAGTAATCATTGGGTTCTAAGACCTCTTTCTATTATAAAATTTTTGTTTATCTACTCAGATGAATCTGGGGAATAGTCAGTCACCATAAACAAAAATGTTGCAAAATCACATATTTTGCACTAGCTAAAGAGAATTTAACTAGTACTCCAGAGTACAAATGTAGTATGACTACAGTGAGTATGTTTGAACACAAAAACAAAACTCTATTAAACACAAACTTGAAACAAGATAATTAGTATTTGCAGGTGCTATAATGCAAGTATTAAAATTCAGAAAATATGAGTAGTTTTAAAAACTTTAATTTAAAATACCTTTAATCTGACTTTTACTCTTTGTTATATATATAAATGGTGAGTTTAAATGTCATTCTTCTTTATAAATAAGTCGTTTAGGCTTTTATGAAGCAAGATACAAACATAGTTCAAATTTAAATAAAAATGGAGATTGGACTTGAGCAATGTTTATATACATTTTATTTATTTATTTATTTATTTATTTATTTATTTATTTATTTATTATTTATTTTATTTTATTATTTAACTACCATGCCACTCAAAACTGATGTATCCACATTTCCAAAATATTTAGTTTAGCGAGTTCGATGCCGCTATGGAACTGCTGTTTTAAAAAGGGATAGAATTAAACTCACCTTCTTTTTTCTATTTTAAACTTGGGAAATATCATATTAGATTTAATGTCTCTCAGTTATTACATTGCACATAGTCAGCGTATAGTTTAGACACATCCAGAGTTATTTCTTGCTGAGTTGTCAGGCCTACTCAAGCTTTTGATACAATGGCTTAAACCTATTGCCTCCTGAACATTTACATAATAAAGAATGCTTTCTCTTCTCTACACACACACACACAAAAATGTATTCTTAACATTTAATGTAAAAATAACCTAAAACTAGAGCACTATTAAATGCAATTTACAATTGGTTTTCCCACTATTAATATAATACACAATCTTTATAATTAATCAAACCTGAAAATGGTGAATATTAGGTAAATATATTTTGAAAAATAAAGATTATCATGGACATATATTATGGAATTTTTAAACAATTTAATTTATTTGAATTTTGAGGACTAATCAAATGTAATTTCCATATAGACCCTTCCAGCATCCAATGCTGCTCTCTCTTGGAGTACTGTCACAGTGAAATGACAGACATACGACTTACTTTAAAAGATTGCCTAGAATAAGAAAAGTAAAGGAAATATCTGAATAGATACTTTTGACAGCCCACACTTCTACAATATATTTGCTTCAGTGAAAAACATTCCTGGTCAATGTTAACTGACCTGACCAGACTTGGGTATCTGTATGTTAACCTTAAATTATATACTACTTTAAAATTGTGCTAATTTTGTGAATATAGATTAATACTTTTTTTGGCAATAGTGATGTTAATTGACATATGTATCCTCAAAACAATTTTCTTACTGATATAAATGTCACTTTTCAAATTAATTCTGGCAAGGAAAAGGTTTTGGCAGCTCTTTACAAATGTCTTCTGCAAAAAAAAAAAAAAAAAAAGGAGAGAGATATGCTTATAGTTTATAAAAAGAAGTAGAGAAGGAAAAAATTAATATTGAAAATGTCATTTTTAGCAGGGGAAAATGCATGAAGCAAAATTCCTGAGAGTCCTATTAGGCAAATATATATAAGTTCTGTATATCTAGTGATCCTATGGGAATTTCCTAGTGTCTTTCATATGATATCATGACGAGAAAGATCCTATTAAAGTGTCTTGTTGTGTTCAAACTCATAACATTTGTCATTTTATATAATTCACAACTGCTGTAAATTTAATGTTTTATTCATTAATAATAAAAATCAATCTTTTGTTGGGAAGAAAGAACACAAACACTTTATTCTTTATGCCATGAAACATTTCTAAAGATGACTTGATGTTCAAGAACAAATTAGATTATTCCACTACATACTTCTATTAAAAACCTTCGGTTTAAGAAAAAAAAATCAAATTTCCTTTTTCCCCTGCCCCTCAAAAACCCTATTTGAAAAACCCAATGATTTTCTACAGAATATTTGAAAAATGTACCTGAATTGATATGTATCTTATCCAAAAATTTAGCAAGGGTCAGTTTAATAGTTAATTTTACAGAACTTATTATCAATATCATTATTACCTTCTGGGAATGAATGTTTCATTGGGAACGCTTTTGGAAAATTTCAAATATTTTGTTGTCAGTATTAATTTTGAGTTTAGAAAGCCATCACAAAGTTATATAAGGAAATGATTTATATCTCCATGGAATAGAATGAACTTAATATTTTGGGATTCCTTTAGTCAAAATATAACTGTCTGTCAATGTCTTTTCTCATTTTTTCCCTTAATCATTTCACATATAATCAAGATGTTTTTAAAAATGCCTAAAATTGTATATAGATTGACATGTAAAGATATATCCTTAGATTCTTAGATGTGGACTCAGTAGCAAGTGAAGGATAGGAAGAGAGCTGGAATCAATGTACTGGGAAGATTGTAGCATTACATGAATATCTAGGAAAAGAGTTGAATATTGTAAAATGAAAAAGCAATATAAAAATATTCTTAAGCCAACTTCATGAATATGGTGTGCATACATGTATCTGTGTTTGTATGTATATGTATATATGCATATGTGTGTGTATTTGTGTATATCCATGAACTTCCATTTAAGAAACATAAAATTTAACAAATGTTTGCTTTCTAACATTTATAAATGTGGCTAAAATTGTTTGTATGTTAATCATCATTCTAGCTGAAAAGTTTTAAAATGAAATATCATGGGGATCCCTGGGTGGCGCAGTGGTTTGGCACCAGCCTTTGGCCCAGGGTGCGATCCTGGAGACCCGGGGTGGAATCCCACGTCAGGCTCGTTGCATGAAGCCTGCTTCTCCCTCTGCCTGTGTCTCTGCCTCTCTCTCTCTCTTTCTGGGTGACTATCATAAATAAATAAAATAATTTAAAAAAAATGAAATATCATGGTTAGGAGACCAAAATCCTTTGACACACACAGCTAATTGAGAAACTATAAACTAGGGGAATTCTCAGGTATTTCAAGCACAAATATAACAAAACAGCTATGCAACAAAACTGGGCTTCTAAAAAGCATATGAGACGATAAAGAAGGCAATAATTGTCCCCAATATAAAGGCCACTGGTGAAAAATATTTACAATGGAAAATATTAAAATAATTTCTTAATTAAAAGCAAAATATGAATATATAAGCTGAAAGTGCTTGTATTTTCTTCAACTTCTTGATCTATCTGAAGTCAATTGTAATATATGATTTTGTTCGTTTGATATAATCTTTAAGTAATCAATTATATGCTAATCAATTTGCAATATCTAATTTATTATATATAAGATATTATATATAACAAAGTTAGAGATTTAACTTTTTATCCATATGTCAATACTGCCTCTGTACAACAGTGTTTTAGAAGATTTAAAACTTTCTAGGGTAAAGAACTTAAAAAAGTAACCCATAGTAAAACATAGCGATATGTTTTAAGAAGCTTCATCATTATTACATCCTTTTAATTAAATTATTTTAAAATGATTTTTTATTGTAAAGTAAAACATTTTCCAGAAGCAAAATAAAACTATAATATTCTGTCAGGTTTACATTGTGGTCTAATTAATCCAGGAGTTGGAAATTTTCAAACACTAGGTACTCACATTTTACATTGTTGGCAAATTATGACCTGTTTAACATTAAGTTTTCATAACTTTGACCCTCTCATTTTATTACAAGAAACTAATCCTATAAAAATAATCAGTATTACAAACTAAGATTTATTTTCCTGGAGACAGAAAATGTATCATTTTGGCTTGATCAGAAGGAGCAAAACTCCTATGAGTGACACGACATTAGAGATTTCTTATTCGGATTTGACCTTGACCAATCATGGGAGCTAGTGAACAATATACAGAAGGCTGTTGCTCTACATCTGGTGGTAAATTTCGAGTCACTCTTGTCATAAGGATCTACAGTTAGTAAGAAAAACTGGATCTGAAATTGAGGTGGCCAGGTCACACTGGACACATAAGAAGAGCTGGAACCCATGAACTTCGGAGGTGATATATTGTCACACACAACCGGAATCTATAGAGTCACCTGCTTAACCACCTCACCATGCGGTGACTAGTGTACCTGGTCCAGGATGCACAGGGGTTACTGGAGGGGCATCTGGAGCTCCCCCCGCCCCACCCCAGCACACACATATCATTGGAATAAGGGAGCAGGCAACATGCAAATCGCAACAGCAGGTGGGCCTTTCTCCTTCAGAACTTATTAGCCATACACTCACCAATGGAAAAAAGAAGAGTGTATAATTGAAGATGCCAAATAATAACAAGAATTAATTGAATAAAAGACAAAATTCTCTCATGATAAAAGCAATTATGAGATATGGTGGGATGAGGAATGATTTTTATTTTTCTTTAGTATTTTTTTATATTCTCAAAGAAACATATTGAAAATAGTATTATGTACAAAAACAAAAACAAAAAGTGAAATAATTATATTTTACATTTTGGTAAAAAAGTTGTTCAGGCCTCTAGTGAAGACTGTAAAGATAATTTTGTGTTGGGACATTTCTCTACTAGTATAAGTGACACTATATATGAGCCCTGGTAATTATTCTTAAATTGTTCAGCTTTTCTTTGATTGGTCTTGTGTTTTTCTTTCATTGTCAGTTTCTGCATTCATCCACATATCGTCTTCTAGGGAACATGTCTGAGGTCACCTGGTCTAGTCCCCATTCTGAATTTTTACTACACCAAAACTTAACACTACTGCAGCAGACATCAATGCCAGGCTTTTTATTTGAAAAATTTGGAATCTGAATTCAATTCAACCTTAGAGTTATTGTTTGCTAATAATAGTTCCCCTAGGTCCAGGGCAGTCTACAGTGTCTCAGTGAAGAGAATGTCCAATGAACACCCCTGGAGAACGCTCAGGTGATGGTTACCATTCTGGGCTTGTTACCTCTCTGTCTTCGGATCCCTGCCTTACTCTGGTGAGTTGTTTTCACAGAAGTTCTTACCTTCCCACCGCACGTAATGGAGGCTATTTTTCTTTTCTTCCCTGACCTCAGGAAACCTCTGCAACAAAACATGACCCGTGGCTCATTTCAATCTCTCCCAGAATACTGATGACCCTGTCATAAGTTAGTGCCCTACTACCAAGGCATTTTCCCCTAATCTGCCTTATATTTTGTCTCCATCAACTATTTCCCAAAATGTTTCCCCACTTCCTTCACTTATTTTGGATTTTGAACAAATACTTTCCAGAGCAGAGTCTATACCCCCAAGTTCTGGCAGTGCTGAGAACTATCATTTTTCTTAAGGCAAATGGGGCAGTGAACATGGATATTGAAGTGAAAAATTATCATCTTAAGAAGCAAATATCCCAGCTGTGATTATCGCCGGGTCTTCAGACAGGAAAGCTATTTTGTTTTTGCCAGCAGGTTGACGATCCTTCTGCCAGCCACAGAGTTTTGGGGAACTTGGGTAGTCAAAGATTCACAAGCTCAGCCACCAGAACTCCAGCTATTGGATCCCACTGTTTTTCTATGACAGCCCTAAATTTGACATAGGATATTATACTTTATCTGAGTTGCTCTGCCACATTCAGTCTTGATTTCAACACAAAATTCCTTGTATTTTTGAAATATGATTGACTCATTTGAGGCTGCTTTAAAGCTTTCTAACATTTAGGACTTGTCTTAAATTGGAAATTAGGTGCCTGAGGCATATATATATTGTTTTTGCAAGTCCTGCAATGTCATAAAAAAACAGTCACCAGGGATCCCTGGGTGGTGCAGCGGTTTAGCGCCTGTCTTTGGCCCAGGGCGCGATCCTGGAGACCCGGGATCGAATCCCACGTCGGGCTCCCGGTGCATGGAGCCTGCTTCTCCCTCTGCTTGTGTCTCTGCCTCTCTCTCTCTCTCTGTGACTATCATAAATAAATAAAAATTAAAAAAAATAAAAAAAACAGTCACCAGCACCACATCCTTCTAAGTATTATAGCCCTTAAACCAATGAGTGCAATAGCCACTGGATCTAATGCCTCAACTTCTCTCTGTACCCCATACCAATTCAAAAAGTTCAAAGCTTCTTTAATGGGTTATTTTATAGCATACTATAACTGCCCTACCTTAAAAAAGGCAAAGAAGTTCTCATTGTTCTCATCTATCTGGAGATAGGTGAGATATAGAATCCAAAAGCTCATTATGAGGACCAGTCCTGGTAGTGTCTTACTCTGGATTCTCTATAAAACAGAGCAAGAGAAAAATCCATGTTGCAAGTCTTTGAATACAATCCCAGGTCAAGAAAGGAGAGAGAAAGGAGAGTATGTCAGGGAAAGAGGAAAAGTAAATCCAAGAGTTAGAGCCTCTCAAAATATTGCAAGGTGCTTGGATACGTAGAGAGGCATTATGGAACAACTGACCTTCCAATCAGCTAAAAAGGACAAGACGTGCATGGCTTTCATTTCTGGATTCACCCTGGTCCCTTTCTTTCACTGAAAAAGTTCACTCCACCATGCATTAACTTTCCTTCTCTTCTATATTGAGCTATAAGACTCCTCTGGACAGATTCTAGGGAAAAAGAGAGGCTGTGTGGTGATCATATTTGATCTTCATGGACCTAAATGTTGGTTCAGTCCTGGGTCCAACCAAAGTGGACACAAAAGAGGCTGAGCCAGAGTTCAGCCTTTATCCCATGGAAGAGACTAAAATAGCCAACAGTTTTAAATAGGAAACTGTAAATCAATCTTCCAGATGTAGGCACTTCTGAGATTGAAAAGGGTTACTAATAGCTTTATAGGAACAATAATTATACTAATTACCCAGGCATAAACTGGGATTGTCCTGTTCAGACTGGTCCTTGGAAGATGAGATAGCATCCTTAGTAGTTGGTCTCTTCTTTAAAAATAGTAGCTGAAGCAAAGAGGCAAGTGGAGCTAACTGAATCTCAAGTGTATATAATGAGTTTTGCACCTACTATGAGATAGACACTATTACTGCCCACATCTACAGATGAGGACATTGGGTTACGGTATTCTGTTGGATGTGATGGAATTTGTTGGAGACACAATAAACATAACCCTCTTTCTTTATCTTATTTCGAAAAGGATTGGTAGGAGTAAATGAGTAAGTCGATGAAGAATAAGGATATAACTCATATTGATGAAAGGTGGTACTCAAGAATTTGGCTTATACATAGAATACGCTCACATTTTAAATACTTGGTATCAGAATAAGATTCAACTGACCAAGTACAAGTTCCATAGGGCCAGAGCCTTTAATGGTCAATCTGGTAGCATGTTAGAGAGTAGTTGAAAGTGTTTTGTTTGGTTCTGTTTCTCTTAGCGGTGATCCCAAAGAGAATGGTGGATTGATAAAATTGACAAATCTTGCCAATTTCTTCATCCCAAAGCCACCAATCAGATGAAAGAGGAGTATCTGACCAGCCTCATGACGTCCAAGAGTGTTAGCAGGCGAAGTTCCCTCTTATGTAGAAGGAAAGATTAGGAATGAGATTCTCTAAGAAGAGAAGTTAAAACTGTTATCCTATTATGAAATTATCCTATTATGAAAAATGCTATTGTAAGTTTAAGGTGTAAATAATTTTTGCATGTTAGAGAGGGAATAAATTCCTATCAGCAGAATTATTGGATCAAAGTGCGTGTGTGTGCATGTGTGTGTGTGTGTGTTTAAATCTGGATACATAATACCAAATGTGCTGAAAAAAGGGTAGGCCAATTTATACTCCTATTCACACAAGGGAGATAGTAAAAGTATTTTACAATTACCAGAATACAGGCACTGACCAATTAGAACAGATGCTCTCACCAATTAGAACATATGGCCACACTGGTGATTTCCACCTGAATATTAGCCCTGAACAACAGTACATGAAAATTACAAATCCCTCACTCAATTGTCAAGATAGGATAGTATCTGACTTCCTGATGTGTTGCCAATCTAATACAGGAAAAATGTTATATCACTATTATTTGATTGGCATATCTTTAATTAGGAATAAGTGAACATTTTAAAATTTAACTGACTATTTATTTTTAATCCCTCCGTATTTGCTTCATTTGTCCATTTTTCCTTTTGTATGTTTCATATTTATACAATAATTTATGAGTTCCTTAGTAAAGCTAAGGAACTTAGTCTAATGTCCTTCATATATGTTACAAATGTTCTTCATATAAATACATACATATAATTTTATATCCCTGCCATGTCGGATTTTCAAAAATGTTCTTATTTTACTTAATCATATATTTTTTCAAGAGATTATTTATTTATTCATGAGAGAAACAGAGAGAGAGGCAGAGACACAGGCCGAGGGAGAAGGAGGCTCCATTCAGGAAGCCCAATGTGGGGCTCGATTCTGGGACTCCAGGATCACGACCTGGGCCGAAGGCAGGCGCTAAACCGCTGAGCCACCCAGGGATCCCCTTGGTTTTCTTTCTTACTAAAAATGTCCTTTTAAACAATGATTAAAGATAGACCCAAATATTTTACTTAGTATTTATATTCATATGCTAATCAATATGGAATTCATTTTAGTGTAAAGACTAAATTAGTGATCCAACACTTTATGGAAAGATCTGACCTCATGTCCAATTCCATTTATTGAATAATTCATCTCTTTATTAGTAATTTAAAGTATGTCTTTATCATTTACTAAATACAAATACCTTTATTTAGGGACTCATATTTTATTCCTACTTTATTTACCAAATTCCTATAATGATAATCATAGTTCCTAATAATGGCAATGCATTTATTCATTGAATCTATCCTTCAACAAAAGTGAATATTGTTTAATTTCTATACCAATACCACTACTCACAATAAGTATATAACATAAATTTCAAGATATTTTTGCAATTATTTTTATTCTTAGAATAAATATCCCATTGACAGTTGTATTGTAAAGTTACTTAAATTAATTCTTTAATTAATTCTTTGTATGTGTAATTATGTTATTAATTTGATATAGAGGGTTTTTTCTGTTTTAAAGGTACGTTGCAAAGTTTTTACTCTCATTTAATATTTATCTTACACTTTAGAATATGTATTTTTTGAAGAGGAACAGCATTAACATGTTAAAGCAAAATTTTCTCCTACCCAATTTTTTTTCAGTCTTCACCCGCCTTCTTAGTAGAATTTTTTATTAGTTTCTAATTTATGCTATTTCTTTTTTTTTTTTTTGCAAAAGCCAACAAATGCATCTAAATGTTTAATTGCTTTATAGTATTCTGTAACTTGTTGATTTTCACTCCATGTGAGCTGACAATGTGGATATAAATCTTTCCTATTCCTTTTCACTGCTGCACAGAACCCCCACTGTGTGGATGTGAACCAAGCATCTTGCATGCATGGGTATCTAAGTAGTTTCCAATATATTGCCATTACAAATTTCTGCCACAAAAAATACATTTTTTATTTCTTTCAAAAATTTCAGAAGATATTTTTAGACTAAGTCTAGGAGTGGGATATCTGGATCTGAAGCTAAATGCCTACGTCGCTTCGTCAGATGGTGTCCATTTTGCATTCCTATAATTGATGCATAAGGAAGCTCATTCCTCACAGCCTCGCCACCTCAGTTTGGTGTGAAATCTTAAATATTTTTATAATCTACTAGGTGAAAAATGTTATCTTAATGTAGTTTTATTTTGGATTTTTGTTATTATGTGTGAAATCATGTTAAAGGGCATTTGTGTGAACTGTCTGTTCATGCTATTTATTAAGTTTCTGTATTTTTTTTTCTGATGCTTCTGAAAAAAAAAAACATGTTAGGGTGCTTTGTTTTACTTTTGACTTCTTATACTTCGTGCTGCTATTGTGTAGTCTGATACTGATTAGAATTGTGTAATTTTTTAGGTGGTTTATTATTTTTCCCGGAAGCTTTAACAATGAGGCCATGTTCTTATAGTCATCTAAAATTTGTCTGTTTGTGTAATTTCCTTCTCTTTCCTTAGGCACTTTAAGAGCCTTTTAAATGGAAACTTTCTCCAATTCTGGACAGTTCATCACCACATTTCTTCTAGGACAACTTTGTCTACATTGGTGATAATTTTTTCCTTCAAAACTTCTACTCCGATTACATTTATTTTATAGTATCTTTTCCATTTTCCATTTTTCTTTTCTTTTCTTTTTTCTTTCTTTCTTTTTTTTCAGAATTAAGGCCACTATTTTCCTCATCTTTTTGTCTTTCACATCAACGATTAGATTTGCTTGTTAATAGTTCCTCAGGTCATGATGTGCCTGGGTGGCTGAGCTCAGCCAGTTGAGTGGCCAACCCTTCATTTCAGCTCAGGTCAGATCTTAGAGCCATGAGATTGTGCCTTGGCTCAGGCTTCACACTCAACAGGGAGTCTTTGAAATTCTCTCACCCTCTGACCCCACCCCAGCACCTGTGAGCTCTCTAAAGTTGATTAACTAATCAGTTAATTAATTAATTAAGTAGTAAAAGAAATATTTCCTTAAGTCACCTTTATGCTTTCCTTGTTTTTTCTCATATTGCTTATATTTTTACTTGTTTTCCAAATATAGTTTTCTTGTTTATTTTAAATTTCTGGGGCACATGTGTTAATAATCCTGCTTTTGATGGTACACCTTGTTCTGATTCATTTTCTATCTTTTGAGGTTTTGTCTCTTTCAGGCAGGGGTCTGCTGATAGCTCATAAGTTTTTGCTCTCTTAGGCATGGCATCTGTCTTTTCTAAAAATGTATCTGGGAAGATTTGATGCTAGGGCTACCATTTATGTTAAGCTTAAAAATACAGGTGTGTTTAAGAAGAAACATGGAAAGGAAACCCCAAAAATAATTGTTCAGGCACAGAAAAAATTACTAACCTCTCTCTTTTGCAGTCATCTCATTTACTTTCTCTGGTCCTGAGGTTCACCTTCAAACTCTCTGGGAGAAGTGCTGTCCTAGAAAAGGTAGAGAAACACCTGTTCAAGAACATTTTCTCCCTGGTTTTCTTCAACTCCTGGCCCCAACTTGAGTTGATTACACCCCCGTTGTGAATCATGAGCACCATGGCCTGAACTGCCACCATACATCTCTTCCACATGAAGAAGAGGCAAGAGCAGAACATTCCTAGAACACAGGCTGCCCACACAGCAGTCATCCCCTCCCGATCCTCACTCCAAGGCAATAGGACCTCATGTACCAATGTGAAGTCACCTTTCTCTTTACTTTCAGAATTCATGTTTTTCCCTTGTTATATCTTTTCTTTAGGTTGACTTTGGTACAAAAGGACTGTAGCTCATGCTGGTTTATCTTTTTAAAGAAATAGAAGAGGACGCCTGTGTGGCTCAGCAGTCGAGCATTTCCTTTGGCTCAGGTTGTGATCATGGGATGGAGTCCTGCATCGGGCTCCCCACAGGGAGCCTGCTTCTCCCTCTGAGTATATCTCTGCCTCTCTCTATGTGTCTGTCATGAATAAATAAATAAAATCTAAAAAAAAGAAAAAAAGAAATAGAAGCCACTTCTTCCGTATATTTTTGCTTCCGGGCTAGTTGTCTTTATTTCTGAATGCTACCTAGATTGTACTCTTTCTTTAAAGTCTGAAAATTATTTCCAAACTTCACCTGCTATATCTCACCCCCCAACTCCCAAATGTTAGACCCTAAAATAGTGATTATCTACAGCAGTGGTATTCAAACCTAAGGGATCACTGATATACCTAGGGAAGTTTTAACTGCAGATCTTCAGATATTAATCCCAGATATATTTCAATCAGAATGCCTAGGACTGTGGTTCAGAGCCCGTAAATTTAAAACTCCCCAGATGCTTCTGAATGATCAGCACCTCTTGGTAACCACTTATGTAAACCATATAATTGAACAGTGAATTTACCACTCTGGTTCATGCAAACATATCTTTTCTTTTTACTGTAAACTAAATAATTACCAATTTGACAGAAAGACTGTGTAAGACACAGAAGTGCACATAGAGACATACAGTCACACACACAACATGATTAATAAGACGCTACTATGCTAAAAATATTAATATCGTAGATCAAGTCTAATACAGAATTATCTGTTTTGTTTCCTTTTTTTTCAACCCTGAACATTCAATTGTGGTTTTTGCTGATTAATCACTATGATCTGAAGTCCACACTCTTTGATTCCTGCATTTAATCCACAAATGTTTAGTATTTACTTACTATCTGCCAGACATTGTTTTAGTTGCTCGGGAAGAATAGTAAACAGTATAAGGCATTACTCTCATAGCATAAAAAAATGCACGGGAAGAGAGATATGCAATAAACTAACAAATTAAACTATATTGGGTAGTAGTAAGAGCTATAAAGAAAAAATAATTATTAAGAGTAAGGGGGCTGTTTTAGTCAGGGTTGTTAAGGGAAGATTTCATAAGGAGATGGCATTTTATAAGGAATCTAAAGAAACGAGAGCTGCATTCATGCATGGAGGCAGGGGAAAGAGGGAGTGTGAAGAGTCCTACATCTAAAAAAAAAAGAGTCTTACATCTTTTTTTTTTTTTTTTTTTTTTTCCTGTTCAAGGAATAGCAGGGTGACCAGCATGGCTTGCAAGGTCCAGGATCAGGGAAAATGTTAGAGGATGTGTTTGCAGATCTTGCAGACCACATTAATTCCCACGTGGAGATTGTGGCACACTAGAATAACAGGATGGGGGCCTATATCCCAGCTGGCCCAGGATCCATGCTGATTCCTGAAAACCAGGAGGGAAGGGTCAGTACCTGAATATTTGTGACACCAGTTCCTGGTACCACATTGGGAAGGTCTGTTCTAGGTCCTTGGAGCTTTGGAAGCGTTCAAGAATTTGTCCTGATGAGAAAGGAAAATATTGGATAGCTTTGTATTTATATTAGTTGGAAATTTCTCACCAAGGTTACCAAGAATCTCATGATGCCAGATCATATAATTCTTTGAGTTCTTTCTTACCACACTTCTCCATATTCCATACTACTGTTGACCAACTTCTGTTTTTTAAAGCTTTCTTCTCCTATAGAACTATTATCTTGTTCCTCCTCTAGATGCCCATGACTTTTTGACCACTGTTTGTTATGATTCTTTTTTTTTTTCTTTGCTATCCTGTCTTGTTGTTGCTCCACAGGGTTCTGTCTTTAGAATTCTATTCTCATACTACCATCTCGCTGAGACACCATACCCAGATATATAACTTCAAATACACAGACACCCTAATGAGTGTCCCACTTTTATCGCCAGGTCAGATCTCTCCCCTGAGTTTAAAATAAATTCTGTTCAGAAATTTTATTTTAAAATAAGATATTCACCTTAAGATCTTTTTAGGTTCAGGCTAAAATTACAATCCTTTGCAGCAAGGAAAGAACTTCTCTTTGTATGTTTCTATCTTTATGAATTGAAGCTTTGACTAAGAATGTTTCCACTCCACAAAGGTCTATGACTAGCCCTACTCTTATAATCCTTCATACAAATCGATGACTGTGGCATCTTGTCTATTGAGTCTCTAAAGTATTCCCCGTAAATATTCTCTTCTCTATACCTCTGTTGCAGTTCATGTGGAAGTCCTCATGATTCTTTCTATAAAACTGTTCCAAAACAATGGATTCATAGAAGATGAACATTAAGTGTCTTAGACTTCAGATGTGGAAGGAGCCATGATGGGGGGGAGGGGTGGAGACGAAGAAGTGAAACACATCATTCCTCCCTCCTTTGCATTCAGAGGCCAACTTGAAACAGGAATTGGAGTTTGTTTTTCTTTCAGTATTAGGTGCTAGATACCTGCCACTGTGTCAATGTTTTTCACTGACCATCTTCTTAAGTTAGGACAATATACGTGTGTGTGTTTTTTAAAGATTTTATTTATTTATTCATGAGAGCGACAGAGAGAGAGAGACAGAGACAGAGAGACCCCCAGAGAGAGGCAGAGACAAAGGCAGAGGGAGAAGCAGGCTCCATGCAGGGAGTCTGAAATGGGACCTGATCCCAGGTCTCCAGGATCAGGCTCTGGGCTGAAGATGGCACTAAACCGCTGAGCCACCTAGGCTGTCCCAATATGTGTTTTTCATACAGTATGGATCCTAACAGGAAACTAGCTACTTACATGGGCTCTACTCAACAAACAAACAAATGCACAAACAAAACCCCTCTCTTTACCAGCACAAGAGGACAACTTGGCTATTGTTAACTAACTTAACTAGCTATAAACGTTTAAAAAAAAAGATAACTAAGGGAAGCTCAAAATTGTCAAAAAGATGAATTTATTCAGGAATAACAGAGGGAGGATGTCTGAGTGGCTCAGCAGTTAAGCATCTGCCTTTAGCTCAGGGTGTGATCCCTGGGGCCTGGGATCGGGTCCTGCAATGGGCTCCCCATAGGTAGCCTGATTCTCCTCTGCCTGTGTCTCTGCATCTCTATGTGTGTCTCTCATGAATAAATAAATAAATAAATAAATAAAACCTTTTTTTTTTTTTTTAATGGAATAACAGAGGAATGAGGGGTGGGGATGCACAAAGTGTAGCAAGCTACCAGTGAGTCTATTGAGTGTTTGGAGTAAGCTGTATTCATGGGCAGGGAGTATGAAGAGGGGACAGTTCAGCTGGAGTCTGTTAAAACCAAAACCAAACAGAGGCCAGGTTTGACCATTCCCGAGCAGACAAAAGCAGTCCAGTTGTACAAATAAAGCTTAGTTCAGCTTAGTTTGTGAAATCAACCTTTTTTTTGGTCATTTCCTCCTTGTGTCCCTGGAAACTGTAAGCAAAAATTTCCCAAGCTTGTTATGAGGTAACCCCAGACAAACTCCCTATCATTTAAGAAAACTCTAACATTGACAGATTTCTGTAAATCAAGCATTTGTGGAAAATCAGTCTCTTCGTTCCTTAAGTTTCATTTTCCTGAAGGGACATATATAAGATTTTCCATGTTATATCCTCCACTTCCATGTTACTGAAATTCTTACACATATTCAACCAATGTTTACCAAGTATGTCATAGTGCCAGGCATCATTATAGGCTCTAGAAATACGGTAGTGAGTAACATAAATAAAACCCCAATTAGCAGAAGCTTTTATTATGTATTTGTAGAGAGATAATATGATGGTTTTTAATGTGTCATACTTCTAACTCTTTTTTTCTGGGAAATATTGATTATATGTTATCTGTACCTTAGGTTGTAAATTTAGAATCAAATCCTTTTTGTATAAATGACTCCACTGCAACCTACTTCTGATACTTCCTGCCCCAGACTGTAATCGGCTTCCCTCTCAATCCATCAAGGCTTCAAATGAATGTCAAAGATCTGGCTTTAACAAACCAAATATTGCCTCCCTCATTTCCCTGGAACTGCACGTTTATTCTGAAAACAAATTTCAGACTCCTTATTGCTTGCAGCCTTAAGTTTCCAACCTTATTTCTTGCTTACCTACGCTTTGCAGTTCAAGCCCTAGAATTACTGATGTGCTGGTAGCCCCCGACCTCACAGTGATCTCTTAGGACTTGGTACTTTCGCATTGCATCTGCTTGCCTGAGGTATCCTGCACTGGGAGTCTTCCTGACAAAATACTACCCAGATTTTCACTCGTTTTCTTCTCTTCTCTATCACCTGCCTGCACCCCCACTTCTCTGAGAAAATGTAGAGACTCCTTATGTGTGTGTTCTCAGACTATTTCATGTATTCCTCTAGTAAAACCTAGAGTTTTACATTATAGTTTTTGGCATGTATTCTCCTCTCTAGGCTATTAGTGTTTTTTTTTTTTTAAGTTTATTTTTTTAGAGCAGTTGTTAAGTTCACAGAAAAATTGAACAGAAGGTGCAGAGATTTCTCGTATACTCCTTGACCCCACTTGTGGGCAGCCTCCCTCATTATCAAACATCCCCTCACCAGAATTGGACATTTGTTACACTTAATGGAACTACATTGACAGGTTATCACTCAGACTCCTTAAGTTCACTCCCAGTGTTGTAATTTCTATAGGTTTGGACAAATGCATAATGACATTTACCCACCATTATAAAGCCATACAAAGTATTTTCACTGCTCTAAAAATTCTCTGTGATCTATGTGTTCATCCCTCTTACCTCAACCTGCAGGAGCCACTGGTCTTTTCCTGTCTCCATGGTGTTGTATTAGTTTTAGTTTGAAGGCACTTATCTTTTCATATTCTTGTACGTCTGTCATCAAGCTCAGTCCTCAGCATAGAATAAGATATAAATGCATCCCATAAGTGAAATGTATTCCATAAGATATAAATGCATTCCAAAATATATATTGATACATATCCATCGATGTTGATATTATTTTTTAAAAAAACCAGATTTCTCTTTTCATAAGTTAAGGAGTACAAAAAAACCCATGATTAAATTTATGACTGATGGAACAGCCCATAAGAAAGCAGATACAAGAAAATAATATATTTTTAAATGAATCATGAAAGGGGAAGAGTAGAACTAGGACACAGAGAGAAGAAAGATAGAAGGATAGGCAGGACAGAGAAAGAAGGAATATAGGCAGAGAGAAAATAGATTACTTTGGTCAAGGGTAAGACTTAACCATGCCATCTACTTGCCCAACACAATATGTCTCTCCCTTCTAAAAAGTTTTGTGAACTGATAGATTTTCACTGTAATAGATTTATTTTATGGGCATGGTGGATAATAAAGGTATAGGATGTATCCATTTCTTCATGAGGACAATGAATATTTGCAACCCTGTATTCAAAACATCTATTTTGGAAATTATATAGAAGAATTATGCAAAATTCTGCCCAATATATCTGATAATTTTGATATAGGCAATACTAATTGATGTTTTGTAAGGCATTAAATAGTCTAAAAAACACTTCAGTGTACAGTACAGTAATGTATATACATGCTCTATACATTAATCCTGATAAGATTGTTAAGGACACAATATTAATTCTACTTTACAGACAAAAAAATGGACACAGAAAATGCGGATTTGGAACAGATGTCAAAACTTTCTCTGACTCTATAATGAAGTGAAACTACAGTGTTATCTGTTTTCGTTTAATAAAATAAATATGAAAAAAAAAGAAAATGATTTGCATGATCAGCAGATGTGTCACACCTAGATCAGAGCATCTCTTTCCAGGGTCAGTACATTTCAATTCCATGGCATCATCTCTGGCCATAAAATCATCTCATTCAAACATCTTCACACATTGGTTCAAATAAAGTTGTCATGTATTGAAGTCATTTCTTATTCAGAATTTCCTAATACTCATAACCTAAGAGTGGATTCTCAGAAGAAAACATTACATGAAATTGTTGGATGAAAGCTAACTCTCTAAATTTGGAGTGTATAGGATACTGCATTTAATAAATAATTTAATCACCTCCAAGCAGATTGCATTTGAGTTCAAAGTGTGAATTATCTCTGTGCGAACAAACATTTAAAGGCAATGAAAAACTTGAAACTATTAGGGGAACCCTCACTTATTTTTTTTATAATCACATGTTTATTTTTAGGTAGTAATTTGCTGGAAACAATATTATGAAAGAGAGGAAAGATATTCTGAAATAATACTTCCGTAAACTTTTCCCATTAATACAGAAACTTAATAATTTCAAGTTTTCTAAGGTTCTAAATTTTAACTTCTATGTGTTAGCTCAGATGGAAAAGTGAAAGTAAACACTCACTTAAAATTGGCTAACTGCACTGATTTTGTAAGGAACATTTAGGGAAATATATTTTGTATTACTTTCTGTTGTTTAGTAGCAGCATGAGGTCAGCGCACTTAGAGTTGGTAATTAGATCGAAGGTTCAAAAACATATTACCCAAATATCACATTTTCCATTTTAATTAAATTATACTTGCAGACACGGCAGGTATAGCTACCAAAATTAAGTTAAATTGTCCTATATATGCAATTTTGTTATTAACTTGGCTCTAATCTTTCATGATAAAAGATAACTTTGTCTACAATAGTATTTTTATACATATATGAATACATTTACATTTGCTTTCCTTTTGTCCTCCCCCCACAAACAAAATGTTCTTGAATAAGAGCAAAGTAGAAGCTGCTAAAATGAATAGTATGATTTAAACTCAAACCTCTCTTTTAGACAATGTTTCCCAGTGTATGGGACTGGGAACATTTGTATGGAAATCATGTGGGAATTTGTTATCATTTCAGACTTTTTGATCTTATCACAAATTTGAATCAGAATCTCTGAGTATAGAATCCAGATATTCATATTTTGAGCAAAACCCTAGGTAAAACATGATAACCAACCATATGACATATCAATTTAATGTCAAATGAGTCATTTCCAACACTTTCTACCTTACTTAGAGAAGGTAGGCTAGCTATAAAAGTAGCTAGAGAGCTGTCCAGGTAAATAGGAATAAATTGATACTTTTTTACTTAGCATAGCAAGACAGGGAAACCTGGGAATTTCTGTTTAGTTTATGTTACACTTTTGTTAAAATTGCATAAATATGTAATGCTATGTGAGAAGGACATTGTTAGGAGAATCAGACCACTAAAAGGGGTGGATTTGGGATCCCTGGGTGGCGCAGTGGTTTGGCGCCTGCCTTTGGCCCAGGGCGCGATCCTGGAGACCCGGGATGGAATCCCATGTCGGGCTCCCAGTGCATGGAGCCTGCTTCTCCCTCTGCCTGTGTCTCTGCCTCTCTCTCTCACTGTGTGACTATCATAAATAAATAAAGAAAAAAAATATTTAAAAAATAAAAAAAATAAAAAGGGTGGATTTGGTGAAATTAAAATAGAATTTTAGTGAAGTGGTTTACATACCCACTCTGAGCCCATTTCTTCTTCATGAAAAGAGTGATAGGTTGGTGTCTGCTTCACAGAGATGTTGAGAAGTGAGCTGATGTGACTGGGAGTTCTCTGAAATATAGGATATATCTTCTCTCTTTCTCACTGTCTTAATATAAGTCCATGTGTTCTATAATTTGTATGTATAGGCATCTATATCAACATATTGTAAATTAATTGCAGTAGAAGTTGAGCCATAGTGATCAAACTTTTTCTGTAAGTAAGAGTTGTAACAATGTTTGTAGGTTGGTCTATTAATCTATTTAACAATGAGCACTATCCTATTATTCCCTTCCTTGTGTTTTATACCAGTTGCCTTAAATTTCAGAAAAATAAATTACTCGCATGCATAGCAATATTGATTTTGCTATCGAACCTTTGAAATATCACAACTTTTGATAAAAGTTTATTTTAGCTTATTTCACTGAGTTGTAGCTATGTCACTGACATTTTAAGCTTCTTCTTTGCTAATGTGTTTTGTCATGTTGTATCCCTGAATATGTGTTTTCCACCAACAAGATATTTCACAATTAAAATGAGACAAAGATTATCACTATGACACAAAAAATATATCTCAGTCAATTTAATGGAAATCATGTGCACGTGTGTGTGTGCACATGTGCGATTATTCTCTTCTGGTATCAGATAAAAGAGGGACTGTGTGTGAAGAAGAACCAACTTTTCTTGCCTCATCACTTTTATTTTCCTTCTTTTCCTTTTCTGGACCGAAACCATTGACAAATGCAGCTAGCTCCCAGAATAGTCATTTGTTGCTTTTCCCCATCTGTCAGATATGACCAATATGATGCCAGATTACACAGGTAATATCAGCTGGTGGGAAGAGCAGAGCACCTTCACTGAATCTGGCACATAAAATGAGTACTTTTACAGAAAATAAGTCTTGGATAACACAGGGAAACTGAAAGTTGACATTAAATGTTGAGATTTTTCAATTCTCATTCCTGGGATTCTCCTTTTCTCTGGTCCCGTATTCTCATCACTGAAACCTTAAGAGTGTCAGACCTACTTGGGTCATTCCTTGTATGGAGTGGAAATCAAAGAAGTTGAGAACAGCTACCTCAATTTGCCTTTTTTTTTTTTTAATTTATTTTTTATTGGTGTTCAATTTACTAACATACAGAATAACCCCCAGTGCCCATCACCCATTCACTCCCACCCTCCGCCCTCCTCCCCTTCTACCACCCCTAGTTCATTTCCCAGAGTTAGCAGTCTTTACGTTCTGTCTCCCTTTCTGATATTTCCCACACATTTCTTCTCTCTTCCCTTATATTCCCTTTCACTATTATTTATATTCCCCAAATGAATGAGAACATATAATGTTTGTCCTTCTCCGACTGGCTTACTTCACTCAGCATAATACCCTCCAGACTTACTTCACTCAGCATAATTTGCCTTTTTTCTTGAATATTTTGTCAAACAGGCTTATTTGATTGGAAAGAGAGGGAGGGAGCAGTTTGACCTCCTTAAAACAAAACTTCAGAAATTTTTGGCACCTTTACCCAGAGTCACATCTCTTTTGCCTAATTTTGTAACTAGTGACTGCTGACCTTCTATGATTGCTCTCTTCATCCTGCTTCAGAAGATACCACCATAAAAGAAAAGCCACTTCATAGCCTTCCTCTTGGTAAAAGATCATCATGAAACTGAGCTTTGGGGGAAGACAGTCGACTCGTGAACCTTAGAAAAAGGATAGGGAATGACGGATGAGCTCATCTGCTAATATACATCTTGTCATTCTCTTTACACTTATAGAATGTATAGAATGTCCTTATAGAATAATACTGTAGATATATTTCCACATCTTAGTAATTTTTTCTTCATCTTTAAGTATACCTATAACAATGTCTATTTTGTCTTAGAGAATGGGATAAATCCTACCACTTAAAAATATCCTATTTTCATTTGAAAGAAAACAAAATATATTTTTTAAAGCAGTTGCATTTGTAGGGTTGGACTAACCACTGAATAAAATTAAAATTCTATTCTTTCTTGGGGGCTTCTGTGTGGTTCAGTCCATTAGAGTCCAACTCTTGATTTTGGCTCAGGTCATAATCTCAGGGTCCTGAGATCCAGTCCTGCATCTGGGTTTCATGCTTGGCAGAGAACCTGTTTGAGTTTCTCTCTCTCTCCTCCTCTGCCCTTCGCCCACACACACTCTCTCTCCATCTCTCTCTAAAATAAACAAATAATTTTTTTAAATGCTATCATTTCTTGCGATGAGGTGAAGATCATGTTGAAGTATGAAGCAATGTTGATATATGCTCGTTGGCTGAGTACAGGTGCATGTATAATTTCAAAGGGGAAATTTTAGACCAGAAACATTTTTCTTTAGAAACTAATATTATTTTATAGATATGTGGTACATGGGCACCCCGGGTGGCTCAGTGGTTCAGCACCACCTTCATCCCAGGGTGTGATCCTGAAGATCCAGGATCGAGTCCCACATCAGGCTCCTTGCATGGAGCCTGCTTCTCCCTCTGCCTGTGTCTCTGCCTCTCTCTCTCTCTCTTTCTGTGTCTCTCATGAATAAATAAATAAAATCTTAAAAAAAGAGATATGTTGTACGTTTGTAAAAATAAAAAATAAAAGAACATACCAGTGTTATACTATCTTTATGTAACATGCCAGATTGAAATTGGCATTCATGTTTAAATATAGTTAAATCATAAACATTGAAGTAAGCATTTGGGGGTTCAATAAATAATGATACTCTCTTCCATGTTTTACAGTAGGTTGGATTTAGAGATGGATACAAGAGGCAAATGTAAATTAATGCTTGTTTTATTGATGACTATGGTCCAGCCTTGTTTACTAACATTATCACAGTACTTTGCATTTCACTTATCCACCCTTATGGGCACAGGCCATGAAAACCGGCGTGCAGCCCACCAGTGAGGAGGCTGTCTGCATTTACTGACTGCAGACAGGAGGACACTGTCTTCAGGCAAAAGATCCTCCTAAAGGAAGAGTATGGGGCTTACTCAAACATGCTAGAGAATTCTATCAAACCCATCAACCACATGTATCACTGCCTTCCCCAAGGGGAGAGCATTAGGAGGCTGAGGCAAGAGATCAAGACTTTTACACTAGGGGATCTCCCTATCAGCAGCAGCAGCCACACCATCATCATTTTATTATAAATATTATACACAATTAATTATCATAATTATCTTATATTGTCATTGTACGTAAGACAACACTAACTGCATGAAAAGATATTCCCAACTATGAACGCTTTTCCCTTTCCACTGAATCCTGTTGCATTTAAGTCCACATTCAACAGCTTCTACCTAAAATTTCAACCTTATTTTCTCTTCCAAACCATATCAACCAGTTCCTTCATCAAACACTCTTCATGAAACCAAAATACCCTTGTGATTACTTCCAAGCCACTGGTATCTGCTCCCTCTCAAACTCTCCTTATAGGTGCTGGGTTCCCCTCCCTTGTTCTCTTGCAGTGCTTTGTCTACATTTCATTAGCCTTCCCCTCCCTAAGGATAGTGACCGAGTCCCCTGTGTCTTTTGTTCTTCCTAATGACGCCAAGCACAACAGCAGATATTTAAGATTTAAGTTAAAATTAAATGAAGAAATGTCTTCTGGTAGATTATCTGTGACACATAAGTAATTTTTCAGACAGGACTGGCCTGTCTCTCCACTGTTACTCCTCAGAGATTATGTAACTGTCCTGTAAGAATAATCATGTAATATCTTTTTATGAATGATGATGAGTCACTGGCCTCTACAAAGAGGTGCAGACTGATTTTCAGCTTTGTCATTTTCATCAATACCACGAACATTATGAAGAGAACTAACCGCTCAATGTTACCAAGGGTAAAAAAACCCAGCATGTGTTCAACAGTCTGTCAGGGACGAGCAAAACTAAATCAAAGTCACAAATTACCCAGAAACATGCTCTTTGTAAAGAAGTGTGATTTTAATGTGTGGGTGTGAGTGCCTGTATGTATACCTCCAGACAAATTTTTATAAGCTTTTCACTGAGTAGTGAATTGTTATTAAACTCTAACATGGCTCAGCAAAAATATTTATTGAAATTTCAGAAAAGTACATTTAAAAATACCTTGTAAAGAAGTTACCTCGGGGTAAAATTATAAGCAAATCAAATCATAATAATTTAATATATTGGGCATAGAGAGCTAATATTTGTGATAGGTGAATAGAGAATTTATTATTTTTCTGAAGTTGAACTATATTTTAAGAAATGTAATTACCCTATACATAAGAATTCAGAATGCAACCACCACAGAAGAAAAAGAAGAAGAAGAAGAAAAGAAATGTACTTATCCTACACTATAACAAGCGTACCAAGGCTTTAAATGAATATATATTTATAAAATTGCCTCTGACAATTCACACGATCTGATTATGTGGCAGGATGCTCTGACAAAGGATTTGATTACATGGTGCATTGAGCTGTGGCTAGGAAATAATAACCTTCCCTGTTCTTGCTTCTCCTTGTTATTGTTGGAAAAGAGGCAGAATGGGGAGAACTTGTTTGTATCATAAACAAATCAATTACTGATGCAAGACCCACGATGGCATGACATTTATGTTATGCCACTGAATTTTATGAATGGATAATAAATTTTTCTAAAGAGGATGCTAATTTTGATTAGGTCAACTGTGCTTATGGTAACTGGTCCATGTCACAGATCTCCACCATCTGTGCTGAATGATTAGATAGGCTTGTAAAGGCATGTCTCAGGTAGAGGAGCAAATATCATTAATCACACTTTTGTAGGGCAAGAATTATGTAAGACTCTGTATTCAAGTCCTGTATAAGAGGGAAGTAAGTGATAATTTATTTTTTTAAAGATTTTATTTATTATTTATTCATGATAGACATAGAGAGAGAGAGCGAGGCAAAGACACAGGCAGAGGAAGAAACAGGCTCCATGCAGGGAGCCTGATGTGGGACTCGATTCCGTGACTCCAGAATCAGGCCCTGGGCCAAAGGCAGGCGCTGAACTGCTGAGCTACCCAGGGATCTCAGTAAGTGATAATTTAAATATTATGGGAAGAGTTTGAATTTGAGGGAGGAGAACTTCCAGAAAGGATACAATATTAAGCTAAGAAATTAATAATTATTGTAATGTAATTATTAAAGGATCTATTCTTTGAAAATATTATAGTTCCTGTTAAGTAAATAGTTCTGTGCTTAGCATAAAAAGAAATACGATGGCAAACCACACTGAACTGCAACACATTTTATATAATAAATGTGTGTGTGTATATGTGTGTCTACGCTTGCGTGAAATGGTTAAAGGTAAATGAGATTATATAGAAACACACACATTATATATAAATTATTTATTTATAAATAAACATACAAACCCTAGAAATACATACATTTTATATATATTTATATAAAAGTTCCAAGTATACATATATATCCATATATGTGAAAAACATATACATTTTTATCACATATATATTTATATATATTTATATTTTTATCACATATATAGTTTATCACATATATAAACATATATATAAAAAATAAAAAATAAAAATAAACATATATATATATTTTATATACATGTTCCAGAGAATCAGAAATATTGTCATAGCAAGCAAAGAATCTCAGAAATATGAAGTATTCACAATGGGAAAGATATTACTAGTAAATGCAAATTATGCATGCAGAGTTGTAAAGATTGTATATAAAGCAAAAAAGATTATATATAAGCAAACTTAGTAAAGTTTAAATTTATTTGGTCTTATTCATTTTTTTATTAGAAATTTGTGAAGTGTAGGTGTTTTGTTTACAAATGGCACCAAGTCACACACACACACAAAGTCGTTCAATAAATATCATTTAACTGTGAAATATATAAAGAAATCCATGTCTACTGACATAGATAAAACTAATAATTTAGGTCATTTTTAAAAATGAGGATTAACATAATTTCTAACACTATCATTTTTGCAGTTTATACTGCTCTTGTCACGTAGACAGATTGTGGTAGAAATGTTAGACAAGCCATCTGACGCAATCTCATTTCAGTCTATCATCTGGAACTGCAGGGAAGACATAAACTATGTTTCCCTGACCACCTTGCAGCCCAGATTCTTATTGTACTGGCTGAATCATGGTTCCCATCTGGCAGCTGCAGCCTAGTTCTGGAGCCCAGTGGTCTGGAGCACACTTCCTGATTTCCACCATGAAGCCAAGTTATTATGTTTCCGAAGCCAGGATTTAAGAAAGTTATTGTTTATGCATAGAGTGCAGATAAAATGATGCACTCATGTATCCAGCAGTGGAGTCCATAACTTTCTCACTACAGTAGAGGTAGTGGTTCTCTTGATGGGATCCCGTAGTCATGTCCAGGAAGGAATTCATCCAAGCCGGAATTAGAGCCTACCCCTATAGCCTTCTCAGCAATTTTGTAAACAATTAAATTCCTATATGTAACCAGTTAATCCCTGAAATAACTAAAATCGTTTCTGTTATATACGTATAAATCTTAATGGTTGTATGTATAAAACCTATGTGATTTCTTGAACCTTGTTTATATTGTCTATTATGTTCCTTAATTTGAGCAGACTGGGATTTTGAAAGGATTATTAAAAAATTAAATGCTAGGGTGCTTATTTGTGTGGTTTTTATTAATTACCATACTAATACACTTTATATTTCAACCAATACCTATTTATTCATTGTGGGTCACATGACAAGACACTGGCGTGGATCCTGGAGATTTAACAGTAAATTAGATTTTCCACTCTCTAAAATGTCACTGTATATTAGGGGGGAAAGATAAATAAAGACAAAAATTAATATATGGTTCAACAATGCCACAGTGAAAATCATATGTGAGATTTTAAAAGAAAGTTGGTTTTTGTTTTTTGTTTATTTTTTTTTTTACTAACAGGCAACAATAGCTATACAACGGAGACTCACAAAAAGAGGAAGAAGGGTTCTATAAGGGCTCCTGGCTTATGAATTACTAAGCTGTTTGCCTGCAAACCCTAGACTACAAAGGCTTGAGAGGCCGAGTAGGGACTTAATAGGCAGAATCCATCATGAATGACACTGTGTGCATTGATAGCTATGTTGAACATGACAAGGACAAAGGGGTAAACACTGGCATGATGTACACTAAGAAAACACATGTGACCATAAGTTAATTTGAATAATAAGTTTTTCAGCATTTGTGAGGAGTAGAGGTCAAGAACATGAGATAGCAACTAAATAATTGTAAAATAGCAGAGGACAGAAGAAGTGAGTGATGTTGGAAGGTAATTTCCAGCTCCATATTGACTGGTGCAGCAGCTCAAAGAAGAAAACTGTGTCTCAGATGGTGGTCAAGCTCTAACCCGGGCAAATAGATGTTTGTTGACAACACTGATTAAGTCGAAAATCAAAATGAAGAAAACATAGATGAAAAGTAGATAGGGATTGAAACATGGACATGATAATAAATTCAGTTTTGAGAGATGTCAATTCAAATTAAATCCCCATGGATTTCCATGGTATGCCAATACATATTGGGTTTTGAGTTCAGCAGAGCCAGAAGCCGAAGACACGAATGTGTGTCGTGGCACATTTACTGCTGGACAGCACTTTAGCCGGGCACTCCGGTGATAACCTCCATCAGCTCGTCTCACATTGTTACTTCCACTAACCAATGTTCCATCTTGTTGTTTCATTCTTTATAGGTTAGTATCTTTAATCAGGTTATAGTCAAGTTGTGCCTATTAATGTTTTTTTTTTTCTATTTTCAACCTCACTTTACAGATCTCTCACATGGATTCCTTTTTTGTTGATATTTCTGTTGACTTTATACTTCTTATACTTTCTATGTGGCTGGATGGTCCTTACAAACTGATTCTCTTATTTTCTTGTAAACTCAAGATTCTATTCTGTAATGGCATTCTTTTCTCTTTTACACTACTAGAATAATTGTTTAGATAAAGCCAAAGTAAAAGTGCCAGTGTAATATTGTTTTACAACAAATATGTTAAAAATTATTTTCCAGGGGATCCCTGGGTGGCTCAGCAGTTTGGCGCCTGCCTTTGGCCCAGGGCGTGATCCTGGAGTCCCCGGATCGAGTCCCTCGTCCAGCTCCCGGCATGGAGCCTGCTTCTCCCTCCTCCTGTGTCTCTGCCTCTCTCTCTCTCTCTCTCTGTCTATCATGATAAATAAATAAATAAATCTTTAAAAAAATTATTTTCCAGGGTCCTTGATGGCTCAATAGTTTAACCATCTGCCTTTGGCTTAGGTCATGATCCCAGGGTCTTGGATCTAGCCCTGCATCAGGCTCCCTACACAGCAGGGAGTCTACTTCTCCCTCTCCACCTTGCTCCCATTGTTCTCCCTCTCCCTCTCAAATAAATAAAATCTTTAAAAAATTATTTTTCAAATATGATTACATTTTGGAGATATTTGAGTTAGAAAATAACGCATTCATACAATGTGTGTATATGTATCTGTCTCGTAGGTATCTACAACCTTTCAGACAATTCCATACTCTAACATATACATATATGCAAGCTTATCTGCACAAGTGCTCACATGTGTGCACAAACATGCACATTGGTCACTTCTACATAGTTTCAACTTCATTGAAAATTTGAACATATTGCTGAATGTTCAATAAATGGAATTTGAGAAGGCTAAGGAAAGAGATCTATGAAATTTTCTCTGAAGTAGTAGAAAAAGCCTTTTACATTTTAAAATATTCATAATTATTAAGACAAAAATACCACTTCATAAGATTTATCATATTTAAACTATTGTAGGTCAAAAAACATTTCTGTATTATGTGATTTTATATAGCTATTTATGAAAATTAGAAGCTAGGTTCATCAAAGGAAAATGGTTAAAAAAAAAAAAGGTAAACAGGGTCGCCTGGGTGGCTCAGATGTTGAACATCTGCCTTCGGGTCAGGGAGTGATCCCACAGTCCAGGGATTGAGTCTGACATCAGGCTCCCTGTGATGGGCCTGCTTTTCCCTCCGCCTGTGTCTCTGCCTTTCTCTCTCTATGTCTCTCATGAATAAATAAATATTCTTAAAAAAAAAAGGTAAACATTCCTACAATATTCTATTACACAGTTTCTTTTTTTTTTTTTTTTTTTTTTTTTTTTATTACACAGTTTCTAAGAATAAATTATAGAAGACTAATTAATAATACAGTGTGCTTATGGTATGAATTATATGATATAATAAAAAATAAGTATTATAGAAAATCAATTTTATAATGCATTAACTTTTAAATTTCTTGCTAATGAAGTTATAGGTGATTTTTACTTCTACCTCTATATATTTTAAAACTAAAATTAAGATGTTATAAAACAAAGTGGAATTCTGGAAATTGTCCTTGAATTCACTAACTTTTGAACAAATCTCCTCTCTTTCATTGTATTTTATTATAATGAAAAACAGAAAAATAGATAATACTGGCAACGTTCTCTCACCTAACCTTTACTTGATGTATCAAAATAAAAATATGTAACTAAAAAGCCATTTATATGGAACACACTGTTATTAGTTCATAGAATTAGAAGCTTTAGTTTGTTTATATATCGCTGCTATGGAGAACCATATCACATAAGAATATATAAGCTCTCTATATAAATTCTTCATACAAAAAGCGTAACCATGAGCTAAGAATTTCATGTTGGTGGGAAGACTGCAGTGTCCATATGCATAAATTCCTCAATTTTGCATTGCTGTTAGTTCTCAGAAGTATATAAATATAAGTATTTCTTAGAGGTAATCTCTGAAAGTTGGGTAACATTTGATACTATGTTTTTTGCCTTAGAAAACTATCTGATTCATAATGAAATGTAGAAGAATCATAAATTAAGTATCAGCAAAAGAGGTCAACCATTTTTTCTAAGTAATTTACTCATAAAATTCAAAAATAAGGAAAAAAGTTTTAAGACAGGAGTATAAATATAGCAGTATTTATATAACAATTATTATGTTTATCACATAGATTACAAGTCATGGGTATGTGTGAGTATGTGTACAACCTAAGATTTTAACCACTAAGATATATAACTGGGCACTTTATTATAAAATATATTGGGTATTATGTACCAAAAAACGTATAGGACACAAAAATAATATAAGGCCTAAGGCAGGTTAATTGGGAAAAGTTTAAGAATCAGCTGGAACACTGTTCTTTTCTCAGGAGGGATCTGCTAATGAGATTGCTCTAATATGATCTTATGTTTCCCTGGTAGGATATGCTATCACTTAACCAATTGAGAATACTGGTACTAAGACATTGTAGATGATCTCAGATGAGAACATTTTCCCCCTTGCTGTGTCTCCTTATTAATTTCTTAAGCTCAGTTGTTTCTTTTTTCTGTAACTTGTCTTTGGTCTCTTATATGTCATTGTTCCTTACTTTAAATAGGAATCACTTAAAAATTAACTTCTCAGATAGTGTATAGCATAAGAAACCAAAGAAAGTCACACGTGTTATAATAAAATTTAATATTATATCAGTAAACTTTTGTGATTCCTTTTACTGAGTACACATAAAACAATGGCTTTTTCATCACATTCCTAAACAAAAAGAAAAAAGATCAAATAAGTCCAGAGATATTGCTTCTACTTATTTCTGTTTATATGGAAGATTAAATTTACTAGTCTGACATCTTTTGACACTTATTGCTATTATTATTGTTATTAAGAAAAGGAGAAATATATATAGTGATTACATAGCATGAGATATGATGTTTTTCACCCTACGTGACTACCATTATCACTAAGAAGAATACACAACAGATATGTAAAATTTTCAGCTTTGAGCTTTACTTTGTGAAAATTACACAGTAGAAATTATTTTGGGAGGAAATAATAATTTTTGAAAGGATTTTTTATACAAACATATCTTAAAACTACAAATACATAAACATTTGCCAAAAAACTAATTTACATGTATTCAGCTAAAATTCATGGAGAAAGTAAAGTATTTTTAATATATTTACAAATAACAAAATGTTATAGAAATGAATTATTATGGATTACAAAGTGTATGTTTTTCATTTTTTTTCTTTTTTAGTGAATAACCCACAATTTTCTTTACAAACAAACTAAGTTTATTTAGGATAAAAGTTCCATATGATTAGGAAAACTGCCATTTCGAATGTGATTTAGGCTTTTATCCCATAACAAGTATTAGAATGCAATCAGTTGGGGATCCCTGGGTGGCGCAGCGGTTTAACGCCTGCGTTTGGCCCAGGGCGCGATCCTGGAGACCTGGGATCGAATCCCACATCCGGCTCCCGGTGCATGGAGCCTGCTTCTCCCTCTGCCTATGTCTCTGCCTCTCTCTCTCTCTCTCTCTCTCTCTCTCTGTGTGACTATCATAAATAAATAAAAATTAAAAAAAATTAGAATGCATTCAGTTGAAGACTGCAATGACAAACCAATCAATCACTGAATAACCGGTTTTCCTATGCTGAAATATATTCTAGATTTCTGACACCAACTTCTTCCTTCAAAAGTTGGTTCCTCCCAGTAGTATTGATTGAGTAGCAAAGAACCAGTAACACAGTGCTGCCCTCGAGCAGGTTAGAGTTATCGGGGGGGGGGGGGGGGGGGGAAGCAAATTTAGAGGAAACAATGCAATCAAATATTGCAACTTCTGCAACCTCTGAGTGTCACTATAAACAAGAGATAGAATATAAACAGGTGAGGCCAGAGGAAAGCCCCTATGTTGGGGAATGGAAAGAGAGGATCCAGGGAAGAAGTTTCTAGGAAGACTAATGCACAGGAGCAAAAGCCTGCAAAAGTGTGAGAACATGGCATCACAAGAAGTTCAAGTATCTCAGTGTATTACCACGCAAATGGGACAAAGCAGTGTGAGTGATGATAATGGAAGGGCAGGAACAGGTTAGATCATGAAGATGTGCTCCATGCAGAAGCATTTTCTCTTTTGCTGGCAGAAATTGGTTTCCACTAAAGAGTTGTAAGCAAGAGAATTGGGTGTTTAAAAGTACACTTTAGTTTAGAACCCTTATTGGAACACTTTTTTAAAAAGGACCAGATAGTTAAAAAAAAAAAAAAAATTGTTTTGCTTGCAATACTTTTTCTGTTAAAACTACTGAAGTCTAACACTGTGGCTTAAATGCAGACATAGACATTATATAAGGACACAATGTAAGGATGTATAATTTCTGAAAACAGCAGTTGAGAGTTGGCTCATGGGCTGTGATTTGCCAGTCCCTAGTTTAGAAAGATCATGCTGGTCTTGTGAAAATAGTGGCTGCTTACAGTGTTGGGCCTTGTGTTTGGGAATGAAGAATTATATTCCAAAGCAATTTAGGTTATATAATGCATTGGGGAGATGTCACAGAGAAATCCACCTGCCTAAATACTAAAGAAAAGGGGTCACAAGGTGCCTGCAAAATGGGAGGAATGAGAGGAGACACCCCAAATTATTACAACTGGATATAAAGAGTTCAGCCTGAAAAACTGACAAGTGACTCTTGAATAAAGTTTGGAAGGACAGTGTGAGAAACCTGAGAACCACAAGCATTAGGGGAATTCTACAGCTCTTTCTCCAGGAACTCTATAGAGCATTCCCAGAAAGTACTGGGAAGGATGGCTAACAATTATCCATCATGGATGCTGCTAGAAAGGAGAATGTAGGGGAAGGAGAACCAAGGAGGCCAGACCTCCAACACCTAGGGACATGTACATATCTGAGGTGAATTTGGTGTAGAAAAAAGAGACACACATTCTGCAACCCCTCATCATCCAACTACCAAGAATAAATAATAAGACAGCAACAAATTCCTCAGAAAGAGACAAAGAAGGAGAAAGGCTGAATACAAATGCCCTCTCTGGCACATGGCACAAAATCCTCCACCTCATAACCAAACAGACATGCTCTGCTTTTAAGTCAACTCTCATCTTAATTTCAAGGTATAAGGTCTGAGGTACAATATGTTTAAAGATAGCAGTCATATATCTCAGTCCCAGCCCAAGCCCTACATAGATTAGCTCACACCTCTCACTGGATGAAGGGGTGATCATTTCCTGACATAAATCCCATGTTGGTCTCTACAAATTCTGCATAGCTTGTGTCATTGTCATTTGAAACACTCATTAGAACCACACTAGGATATTATATACATATTGAATCTTCCCATTAGGGTTTTAATTGTGACTAACACAGAAAAGGTTCTAATGGAAAAGGGGGACAACATGGCAAATCAGATGGGTCATTTTTATAAATCAACGGAAAGGAAAATCAAATGGAAATGCTAGAGAAAAAAACAACAGCTAAGAGAGATAATGTTCCAGAATGCCTTTTCTAGGCTTCACAGTAGAGACAACACAGCCAAGAAAAGAATCAGTGACTAGAAATAGGTCGATGAAAATCACACCAACTGAAGTACAAAGAGAAAAATATTTTTAAAAATCAAATACAGGGATCCCTGGGTGGCTCAGCGGTTTAGCACCTGCCTTTGGCCCAGGGTGTGATCCTGGAGTCCCAGGATCAAATCCCATATCGGACTCCTTGCATGGAGCCTGCTTCTCCCTCTGCCTGTGTCTCTGCTTCTCTCCCTCTCTCTGTATCTCTCATGAATAAATAAATAAAAATCTTTAAAAAAATCAAATACAATCTCCAAGGTCAATATCAAAAATTCTAAAAGATGTATAATTAGAATCCCAGAAGAAAATGAAACAGAGAAGGGCAGAAACTCATACTTGAGAAAATACTGGCAACAATTTTTGCAAAAAATAAAAGTGACAGATATCAAAATGCTGATATAAAAATCATGCACAAAAAAATCATCCATAATACAAATTTTTTTTTTGGAAAAACACTGAACATACCATATTCTAATTGCTGATAACAAAATGCAAAGACAAAACCTGGAAAGTAGTTTGAGTAAAAGGAAATTTGACACAGAGACACAAACAGAAAATATTGTAGCTGACTCCTTATTGGAAAGCATGGAAGCAAAAAGCCAGGGGAATGATATTTTTTAATGCTGAAAAAAAAATAATGTCAACTTAAAATTTTATACTTAGTGGAAAATATACCTCAAAAGTGAAGGCTTTGGGGATGTCTGAGTGGCTCAGTAGTTGAGCATCTCTCTTTGGCTCAGAGCGTGATCCTGGAGTCCTGGGATCCATTTCTGCATTGGGCTCGCCCTGGAGAGCCTGCTTCTCCCTCTGCCTGTGTCTCTGCCTCTCTCTCTGTGTCTCTCATGAATAAATAAATAAAATCTTTAAAAAAAAAATGAAGGGTTTCTTGACAAATATCACATTGTCTCACTTATATGTGGGATCCCCCTAAAAAAGCCTTGTAGATACAGAGAGCTGATTAATGTTTGCCAAAGGTGGGGTGGGAGATGGGCACAACAGGTAAAGGGAGTCAAAAGGTGTAAACTTCCAATTATAAAATAAATAAGTTCTGGAGACACAATGTAAAGCATGATGACTATAGTTAATAATATTGAATTTTATATTTGAAAGTTGCTAAGAGACTAGATCTTAAAAGTTCTCATCATAGAAAAAAGTTTCCTATTATGGTGATCGATGTTAACTAGAGTTATACTAGTGATCATTTTGCGGTCTATACAAACATAATATCATTATGTTTTAATCAAGCTAATATATGTTGGTTGTAGTTCAATTATACCTCAATAAAAAAAAATGGAAGCCTTTTCCAACAAAATCTGAGGAGATTCACAGCAGTCAGATCTGTCTTTAAAAAATGTTAAGTACATTTCTTCAGATAGAAAATATCTGAAAATATAGAAAATAAGGTATCAAATCTATAAAAAGAAACAGAATGTTGAAGGAAATTAAAGCAAAATTCTTTTCTGAAGCACTTTAATTGTTCCAAAGGATTATGGACAGTCTATAGAAGGAATGCATTGTGTGTTAACATCATATGTAAAAGTAGATGGTACAGAAAAGATAAACCAAAGAATGGGAGAAAAGAAATAAGACTATAGAATAAAAAGTTCTTACACTGCACAGGGAGAAGTATAATACTATTTGAAGGAAGATTTTGATTATTTAAAGAGATATATTGTAAAATCTAAGTAAGCCACTATTTTTTCAAGAAGGTATAACTAACACATCAGGAGAGGAGATAAAATGGAATCAGAAAATATATTCCAACTAATACAGTAGGAAGCAGAAGGGGAGGAATAATGAAACAAAGGGCAGACAAAATAAATAGAAGAGGCTAGTGAGTTGGTAAATTATAATCCAGCATATCATCTTCAATAATAATTTAACATACCATTAAAGAAACTTGTGAGATTGAATCAAATAGCAAATCCAAATATACACTGCCTGTAAAGAAAATTACTTTAAATATTTAATTATCAAATCACAATTCTATCATATAACTTGAATTCACATTTTCTAAATAACTTTTAAAACAGTAAGGAAACAAAATAAAAATACTCAAAAATGCAAAGCACCTAGATTTCTCTCTCCTAAAGTACCTTGATGTGAAAGCAGTTCTGGAATTCAGTGGAACAATTTGTTATTCATTCACTGATGCTCCTCATGTATGACCAAGCAATCTATCTGTTATCCTACTGCTCGACATCAACCCAAGAGATGAGAAAAGACTTTATGTAAATATGTGGCTGTTTTATTTTATTCACAATCATCAAAAATTGGAAACAATGCCTATGTCCTTCAACTGGAAAATTAATAAACAACCATGATATACACATAAAAACAACTATGAGTACTTAGCAACTACAAAGTACAAACGATTGATTCTCGCAAAAATATTAGTGAACCTTAAAATTAGTTTTCTAAGTGAAAGAAGCCAGTCCTCAAAGGACACATATTGCACTATTCCATTTATGCTACATTCTGGAAAAAATTAGATCAGTGGTTGCTAAGGGTCAGAGGGGGAACAGCATGAAAGCATAAAGGTGCAGCGTGAAAAAGAAAGCTGTAGCACAGGGGAGTTTTTGTAGGGATGGAACAGTTCTGTATGAATTGTGGTAGTAGACACATGAGTCTACATACTTTTTTTTTTTTTTTTAAACATATTTTTTTTTATTAATTTTTTTTATTTATGATAGTCACAGAGAGAGAGAGAGAGAGAGAGGCAGAGACACAGGCAGAGGGAGAAGCAGGCTCCATGCCCTGGGAGCCCGACGTGGGATTCGATCCCGGGTCTCCAGGATCGCGCCCTGGGCCAAAGGCAGGCGCCAAACCGCTGCGCCACCCAGGGATCCCAGTCTACATACTTTTTAACATCTGTATAAATGTATCCAATAAAAGGCATATTTTGCATTATATGAATGTTATGGTCATCTTCAGAGGCAGATGGAGCTCACCCCAAACATAGGTGAAATGTAGAAACAAATGACTTTCCACATGTACAAAAGGAGTATGAAAAGGCTTATTCTTAACATATCTGAAGAATCTGGGGAGAACAAGGTAGGCCTCTCAAGGAGTTTAAGATGCCCAGAGACAACAGGAGAATCAGTAGCCTGGGGTTGTATTGTAGGTAGGACATGGGACTGGTATGAGAGTTGCCTCCATTTGAGGGAAGGGGCTTACTTGCTTTAGATCTCCTACTGGTTTCCTAATCTGCCTGCCCAAATGAGAGCCATAAGGAGAGAGGAAATGTGTTACTGAATGTGGAAAGATCAACAGCAGCCCAATGGACAAACAGATAAAAACTATAAGGGGCCTATAGTGAATTTCATCATAAACTTTTTGTATTTACTCCTCAGTATATTTTATTGATCAAAACATCTGGTTCAAAATGGAAATGTTGGCTGTGAATTTCATCTCAATCTCCAGATGTATGATATAAAATTGTAATAAAATTATGTTTTATTTTTTTCCTGATAAAGCCATTTCAGGTAGTTCAGTGTTGCTATAAGGGAAAACAAACAAAAAAGAGATCAATGGAAAATAAAACTTACAGTTATGCTGAGAAGAATTACAAGGGCATATAGATTGAAATCATTGTCCAAAAGTAATATGTATGCATTAAGCAGTCAGTTGTACATAATGAAACAGGAAAATGGTTATTAAACTTCTGAATTACACTTGTCATGTCATCTATCTTTCCATGTCAGAAATATAGCTTGCCTGGATATCTACATGTTCAATTTTATTTCTGATCCTCCCTCTTGCCTTTACTGTCACATACAATACCTATAGTTTGCCTTTAAGAATGTTACCAATTTTTTAAAATTTCTCTGCTTTGCTTCCACGTCCTTGCAGAGATTATATTGAATATAGAAGATTCTTTCCACCGATCTCTCTCTAGTGCTTTAGATGCTTCAGAGTAGAATATCTACAAAACAAAGACAGCTTTTATTTAATCAGCAAATATTGTTGAGCTCCTACCAAATCCAAGTATCTATTCTACATTCTAGAAATACAGAAATAAAACAAGAACAAATCCCAATTCTCAGGGAATTTATATTCTACAGGGAACATAGAAAAACTTAACATGAAAAAAATTACATGAGATAATTTTAGATGTTGTTAAAAAGGTTTGAAGGAAATACAGTAGGATACTGCTATAGAGCAAGTGGAGGTGGGATGTGACAAGGTAAGTCCTAAGTGGATGATATTCGAACTAAAGACACAAGTGAGAAGAAAGATAAAGCTGTTAGAAGACACAGAGGAGGAGTTACAGGCAGAGGACATTGCAAATGCAAAATTGTGATGGAGAAACAATCTTCATGTGTTCAAACACAAGCAAGAAAAATAATGCAAATACTACGTTTGTTCCATGGAAATTCCCTGGGACTCTCATGAGAGACAAGGAAAGCATCAATTATCAAGCCTCAGGATTTAAAGAAACCAGGGAACATCCAAAGACATTTATAGCATGAGCATTCCAAAATTGTGCAATTTGTTGAAGCTTCATGAGATATTTCATAACTTATTCATGGCACCTATCTATATCTAAATTTATATATAGTGACTTGATTACATAGCAAATAAAATCTTATAGGCCAATATGTACTATCTGCTAGATGAAGTTTTAGTACAAAATAAGACAAATGTCTGGCAGCATATTGTTTTGAATTATATGAAGGCCTTGTTTAACAGATCCACACCAGGATTTTATCAGGGAATGTTCTTTGTTCCACTTACTATTCCTTTTTTTTTTTTTTTTCCATTTACTATTCCTATTGATAAAATTCTAGACTTAGTGAACTTATAAAATGACTCCTGGTGGAAAAGACAACTCCAAAGGTTATGGTTCTTTGCCCTAAAGGATATTAACCACTTTTATATCTAACAGCAAATTTATTTTAACATTCTTTTATTAGCTTTCTCTAGTTACCCATCTCCTTAAATGCTCATTGAACCAGCCTTACCGTGTTTCTGGTTCCCTCATTCATTAATAAATAGAATGAAATTGTCAATGCATATTCAGTTTGCATTTGTATAAAAATCACTTTTTAACGTTTTTGATAATTATGTGTTAACAGACATATAAAATGGTTTTCTAATCAACATATAGATGTAATATAATAGGGCACAAAATGTAAATATTCTAATGTTTACTTTGGTTCAGAATTTGTGTTTTGCTTTCTGCCAAGAATTGCTGTATAAATATATGTTTAGTATCAGCTGTACCAAACTAAATTATATTGCTTATAATAATGTAAGATTTCTTCAAAGACAAAGATTGACTTTGTTTTATAATTGTGTACAAGTGTGTAGTTTCGAAGGAGAAAAGCCACTTGATTTTAACAATTTAATTCTAGTTGATTTGTTATTGCAGTTACATAGTATGTAGTATTTTTATTAATATTTCTTATAAATAAAAATAGTCTTTTCTCATGTGAGCAAAGAAATTAGAACATAATACTCTCTCAACAAAAATATATCCTTTTGTAAAATATTCTAGATATACAAAAATATCTATGTGCACTTTACAGCAAACAATTTTTGGTATGTAAATTGTAAGATAACCCAGTTATTTTTAGTATGGCTTTTATATTGTTTCCAAGACCTGAATGTGGGAAAAAACACAGGTGAGACTGACATACGCAACACTTCAGTACACAGAAGTTCTAGAAAAAAAAAAAAAATTAATGCATTAATATAATCTAAGACTCTTCTGCTCACACAGACCACATCAGCAATTTCTCAGAATTTGTTTTGGAATGGAGAGTGGTGCATAGAAAAGTGAAACATTTGTTAGAAAAAAAGGCTCATGATTTCATTGCAATAGAGTCATGTACATATTTGAAAACAGGGATGAAGCAAATATTTGAAATCTACATTTTGAAAGGATTCAAATATAAATTTCAAAAATAAAGAAGATTTACCCTAAACAATGTAGAGTATAGCATATCTGAAAGCAAATTTTAGAAAGTTAAGTAAGACTAAATATTTAGTAACAGGAACAAATGGGAAAACAGCATTGAGAACAGTTGTGTTTTATATTTTAGAAAATATGATATAGAATTGAGGTGATTTGGAGAGGCTAATTTTCCTCACCACAGGATAACGAGGAAAAAAACTGGTCAGCAATTATAAAAAGAGGAAATAAACACATGCGATAAGGAAATTAAGGTATTTGCTGTAAAATAATTGAAATTACAAAGGAAGAAAAATCCAAATAGCATCCAACACACATATAGACCCTCCCTCCCCATTCAGATGACACATTCAGTGAGGACCTGAGTTAAAATATACATCCAATGAAAATGTCTGGTCATATATCTATTATGGGTAGGCTAACAATATAACTATATATCTGGACTGGTTAAGGGAAAGCAACAAAATGTGTGTGTGTATTTTCACCAGGAAATTACTCTGCATCACTGGGGCCATAGCTGGAAGCAGGACTCAGGAAGAAAAACTCAGTGGTTTCCAGCCAGGTAATTAAAAAACAAAAAGCAATAATATACTTTTCAAAGAGAATTAGAAATGTAAAGGAACATCTTTTGCCTAGATTCCATCTAAAACAAATGTAAATGAGATTACTATATTGTACTTGAGAATAGATAGGAGTCTCAAAAAGTCTTCAGTTAAGTCTAGGAAAGAGATTGGCAGATGATACAGTAACCATTTTTATAAATCTAGCCTGCACAAATTGCCGTGATACTGGAAGGTGAATTCTGAGTTACTCTTAATATTATACACTCACTGCAAGTCTCCTCAGTCCATCTTCATGATTCCAGTGGACAGTGTACTTCTTACAGCAGGACTAAAAAGGAGGCAATAGTAGTTGATGGGTACATGAACACAATTGAGGAGATAAATGGAACTAAGTGTGCCTATTTTGTCTTCATACTCCAAGATGGAAGAATTTTCCTTATATATTCATCTTCTTATTAAGAGAGGCGGCTCTGGAAATAAAATAACATCACTGGCTCTATGTAGTAGTAAGTATAAGCATACTTCATTTTACTGTGCTTCAGAGGTATTAGATTATTTATTTATTTTACAAATTGAAGGTATATGGCAACCCTATGCCCAGCAAGCTTATCAAAACCATTTTTCCCAAACCATTTGCTCACTTAGTGTCTCTGTGCCACATTTGGTAATTTGCACAGTATTTCAAACATTTTCACTATTGTTCCAATATTATTTGCTCACTTCATGTCTCTGTGCCACATTTGGTAGTTCCCACCATATTTCAAACATTTTTCACTCTTGCTATATTTGTTGTGGTGATCTGTAACCAGTGATCTTTGATGTTACTATTACAATCATTTGGAGCACCAGGATATATATAATGCATATATGATGGCGAACTTAATCAATAAGTGTTCTGTGTGTGTTCTAACTCCCATTCTCTCATCTCCCTTTCTCCTGGGGCTTCCTTATTCCCTGAGACCAACTATATTGAAATAAGGCCAATTAAAGCCCCGAAATGGCCTCTCAGTGTTTAAGCAAAAGGAGGAGTGGCATGTCTCTTCACTTTAAATCAAAACCTAGAAATGATTAAGCTCAGTGGGGAAGGCATGTCAAAAACCAAGATAGGCCGAAAGCTAGGCCTCTTGTACCAATTAACCATGTTGTGAATACAAAGGAAACGTTCTTGAAGGAAATTGAAAGCATTTTTTCAGTGAACAGTTGACAAAAAGGCAAAGCAGACTTATTGCTGAGATGGAGAGTTTGAGTGGTCTGTTTAGAACATCGAGCCAGTCATATAATTTCCTTAAATCAAAACCTGATCCAGAGTAAGACCCTAATTCCTCTCTTCAATCTTATGAAGACTCAGAGAGCTGAGGAAGCTACAGAAGAAAAGTCTAAAGCTAGCAGAGGTTGGTGGTGAGGATTAAGGAGAGAGGCCATCTCCATAACATGAAAGTACAAGGTTGAGCAGCAGATGCCAATATGGAAGCTGCAGCAAGTTAACCAGAGATCTAACTAACATCATTGAGGATGGTGGCTACACTAACCAGCAGATTTTCATTGTAAATGAAACCGCCTTCAACTGGACGAAGATGCCACCTAGGACATCCATAGCTAGAGAGGAGAAGTCAATGCCTGGCTTCAAACTTTCAAACAACAGGCAGACTCTCTCGTGAGGGGCTAATGCAGATAGTGACTTTAAGTGGAAGCCAATGCCCACCTACCACCCTGGAAATCCTAGGGCCCTTCAGAATTATGCTGAATCTGCTCTACTTGTGCCCTATAAATGGAACAACACAGCCAGAATGACAACAAATCTGTTTACAACAAGGATTACTGAATATTTTAAGCCCTCTACTGAGGCCTACTGCTCAGATAAAAATATTCCTTTTAAATTATTACTTCTCATTGACAATGCACCTCGTCACCCCTGAGCCCTGATGGATCTCTGTTTGGTGAAATTAATGTTGTTTTTATGTCTGCTAATACAACATTCATTTGCAGCCCATAGATCAAAGAGTCATTTTGACTTTCAAGTCTTGCTATGTAGGAAATATTTTGTAAGGCTATCGCTGATATAGATAGTGATTCCTCTGATAGATATGGGCAAAGTAAGTTGAAAAACTTCTGGAAAGGATTCACCATTCTAGACAAAACCATTAAGAACATCTATGATTCACGGGAAGAGGTCAAAACATCAACATTAACACATGTTTGGAAGAAGTGGATTCCAATGCTTGTGGATGACTTTGAGGAGTTCAAGACTTCATTGAAGGAAGTAGATGCCAATGTGGTAGAAACAGAAAGAGAATTAGAATTAGAAGAGGAACCCAAAGATGGAACTCAAGTGCTATGATCTCATGAGAAAAAGGGAATGAATGAGGCATTGCTTCTCAGGACAGAGCAAATAAAGTGGTCTCTTAGGATGGAATCTATTCCTGGTGAAGATTGTTGAAATAACAACAAAAAATTTGGAATATTACATAAACTTTGTTGATAAAGCAGCAGCAGAGTTTGAGAAGATTGACTCCAATTTGAAAGAAGTAAAATGGGTAAAATGCTTTCAAACAGCATTGCACACTACAGAGAAATAATTCATAAAAAGAATAGTCCATTGATGCAGCAAACTTCATTGTTGTTTTATTTTAAAAGAAATTGCTACAACCACCCCATCCCTCAGGTACCATCAGCATGATCAGTCAGCCTCCGTCAACATCGAGGCAAGAGCCCCCACCAGCAAAACAATTACAACTTGCTGAAATCTCAGATGGTCATTAGCATTTTCGCAATAAAGTATTTTTTAATTAAGATATCTACATTTTCATCATAATGCTGTTGCACACTTAATGGACTACAGTATAGGGTAAAGGTAACTTTTATATTCACTGGGGTATTTTAAAAAATCATTTTGCTCCCTTTATTGCTTTATTCCTTTTACTGGCTTGATTGTGGTGGTCTGGAACCAAACTCGCACCATCTCTGAGGACTCCCTGTAAACCATTAGTATCTCTCCTAAATCTTGATTCAGATGTGTGAGTCATTCCCTGCTTTTCTAATTCTACAGAATACTAGAAAAGAAGATTGCATCTTCTGGTGTCATCTCACAGGGTGGAAATAACTCCCAACTAATCTAGCTTCGTTCTCTGACCAGTGATCCCAAACGTCATAGTGCCATCCTCAGTACAAGCACACACATGAGCCCACTCCCGCACCCCGGAACAAATTCAGCTTCAATTTGGTTTCTTATTCATCTTTGTAGGGCCAAGGCGGCATTTGAGAAAGGCAGGGGGAAGTTAGAGCCTATTACTTATAGATTGTATTTGAGAAATCAAACCAAAGGAGAATGAAATCTAACTTTTATTGAATTAATAACTTACCTTATTTGGGGATTCGACTTTAATAAATCTCGTTGTGTGGCTGATCATGTTACCCTCCCTCCAAAAATGTGATGTTCAATTCAGAGTGTGTTCTAACTATAAAATGTACTCATGATTTAAATTATAAATATTATTTGTGGCATGGGTTCTCTCCTTTTCAAGGGGTAAAAAGTCATCCTCAAGGAGCGATTCTAATAAACAGCCTAGAAATGTTTTATTTTTTTTTTTTAACCCCAAAGCCCAACGTAGCTAATCACCAAAACATCTTGGAGATTTTTCTAAAACAGATTTTCAGTGTGTCTAAAAATCATTATAAATGCTCTCATAAAGCTTTACCTAATCTTTTCTAATCTTTTCTCCCCCCTAACCCCTTTCAAAACTCAAAACTGCCTGCACTTAGGGAGAGAGTTATATCGTGTCATTGTTGTAGATTATGGGAAAGATTCATTATCGAAAAATTATGTTATACAAACATGCTATGAAAATATTCATTGACAAGACATTCAGCTTTATCCTCAACGGGATAGAATTTTCTACGTAATTCTGGCACAAAAACTATTCCCAAACTATTACATCTAAAATGGCAATGCACAAGTAAATGAGGGATCTGATCTCCTCTAGCTAATTTCCTCTGGTACCTCCCTGCTGCAGATAGGCTAGTATGTGAATTTGACAACTAAGGAAAAATGAATCTCCTTCTGTTCTCAAGCAACTCTGTTTATTTATTCAAATAACAGAATCAGTGCCTGACAGCTTGAAATCATATGGTCTTTTTTTAGATGGATCCACCGACTCATTCTAATTAAGGGAAGTTCCCCCCTGATTTTTAGAGTAAATTGTTCTGAGTTTCACTTAGGTCCATACTGTGGCTACCCTCCGTAGACAACTTTACCCACTGTCAGTTTTAATAGCAACCATGGCTTCTCGGGGTCAAAAGAGAGACCTCACTACTGGAACAATCTAATGACATTTCACAGATCACACATCATTCAGCATTCTCCACGCCATGCTCAGTTTATATCCTGGCTCCGAGAAGAAATTCATACAAAATTTATGGGCTCCAATATTACATTATTTCCCATTTTCTCTCCAATAACAACAAAGTACCAGGAGAGGTTTTTGCTGATTTTTTTTTTTTTTTTTATCCATGGGATTTGCTTTCATCCTTTCCCATCTTAATATTTGGAACACTCTCAATATACTCAGCATTTATTATCCAAATATTCTCCCTGACATTTTATGTGTCAGTGAGGAATCAGAGTTCCCATAAGAGGGATTTGAAAATAAGAAGGTTTTCTACATCAGTGAATTGTGTTAAAACAAACGCACACCATCAAATCCAAGAACGAAGGGAGAATCTTTAGACAAAGCATTTCCATTGAGAGTGTTCTGTTTCAAGAAGATGTCACATTCCCAGCAGAGACTGAGAGCAGTCGAGGACTGTAATTTTGTTTGGATTCTGAGCCCTTCCGTGATTCACTGTAATGCTGATAATTTCCACAACAAAAACTTAGAAGTACCCTCAACAACTACCGGGTGACAAAGTTAGACAGGAAGTCTAAGTCACTCTTCCTTCTCTGCCTCCTCTTCTCCTCCTCATCCCCACCGAGTCCGATTCATTTCTAAAATGCAATGCATTTGCCCCAGGACATTACCAATATACGTGTTTCCTCTGACACCCCACCCAGACCCCCACTACCAATGCCTGACCCCAGTAGGCTCATGCTTTTCTTGTGATTCCCAAAACACTAGACCTTACCAAAATATGTCACTTTAGATCAGCTCACCTGCACACTGGCTCTGCTGGATTCTTCAATTCTCCACTTTCTGTGCTTCTGTTAGTTATCTTCAGTCTTTATTCATGAGAGACACAGACAGAGGGAGAAGCAGGCTCCCTGGGGGGGGAGCCCAATGTGGGACTGGATCCTAGGACTCCAGGATCATGACCTGAGCCAAAGGCAGATGCTCAACCACTGAGCCACCCAGGTGCCCCTATTTATCTTCAGCCTTAAAGAAAAAGTTTTGAGTTTCATTTTCTTAGAATCTACTAATTCCAAACTTCTTTTTCAGTAGTGAATGGGACCCAGCCCAACATGTTCTCCCTTAAGCTTTCTGTACAGTCTTAAGAGGCATGTTGAAGGGGAAAGTCCTAGAAAGATGTGGTTGTTAAGACACGTGAGACAAATATTAGGGCAGAGGTGTGTTTTGTTTTGTTTCTGTTTGTCTGACAGTTCTCTTTGTCTAGCAAATAAAAGATACACAGATACATCTTTGACTACCTTGCAAGGGAAATCTTTGTGCAATTAGAAGTTTGCTAAGAAACCCACCAAAAAAGCAATTTATGCCACATAGAGTGAGTTTTATTTACGTATATTGATGTTGTTGTTTCAAGACACCAAAAGTGAAATTTGCTTTAATTACCTGTAACAAAGTGTAGAAAGGATCACAGCGAGGCTTATACAATTAACTAGACCGCAAATGACACACTCAAGCAAGATTCTTTTAAAAGCTTGTTATGACAGGCAGTGTATATGGTGGTACTTGGTGTATTTTAATCGAAACTTAACTCTGTGATATCACAGTCACTAGTAGAGTCACCTTGTGTCTGTAATTTCAGGTAGTCTTTCCATACGAATTTCAGTGAGGAAATAAGTTTTCGATATCCATCAGATTTCCGTTTTCGTTATTCATTAAATAATCCAGTGACAACCTTCCTGGATGCAAACTCACCTCCATGCAGTGCATGTTGAGAGAGCAAAAGGAAAATGACAGACACCAGAAAGGGTGCAGATGTTGTCTGGACTTGAATGTCAATGTCAGCAATCCCAAGTGCTACTTTGTCGGGAGAGGAAAATGGTACCAGTGCTTCAAGAGGCTGAAACACAATATGCCATACCCAGCTGGCTAAGGGAGAACGTGAGTGAAGAATGATGATCAGCAGAGGTGAGGCAGGAATACAAATTGCCTTCGGAGGGAGATGGCATTCCTTCTGCTATTTGGTTTTAAGTTGGGCTCCCTTGGGAACGAATACTAATGATCGTTTCGAATATTCCTCAGAATATCACCACAGTAACAGAAGCAGGTATCAGTTACCATCTACTGCTGATATGCTGGCAATCGAAACCTACAGATTGTTCTCGACATGCAACCAAAATATTAGAAGGCAGAGATAAGCACGGAATAGCTGACCCCATGAAGAAGGCCATGGAAGGTTTCACCATGTCCAAATCGAAGCGACCCGTCTTCTCGTGTATTCCAGTAGCTGTGATCTTTAGGAGCGGAATCCACAAGTAGACATGCCAGAAAAAAATCTTCAGTTCTTCACTTAGAAAAATGTTTATTGGATGTGCAAATTCTATTTAGCCTATCTGCTAAGTTAATTATAATATGATCTTTCATACTTTTATTGTCACTGCCTTTGTTTTAGTGAATGTCTTAGCCTCCTTTTTTCTGACTTCTTCCCCCCTCTCCATTCATATCATGCTTGTCTGTTTCTTATAGTCTCTCTTCTTTTATAATTAAAAAACAAATTTTTTAAGCCTCCCTTCTTATCCCATGGTGTTGTTTTACAGTCTGTCTCTCTGTGTCTGTCTCTCTCGCCTAGACATATACATTTACAGAGGCAGTACCAAAATTCGAAAAAATAACAAGGACTTGGATTGTACTGGTAAGATATGAACCACGTCCTCATACCTTTTAAATATTTAACTTTTATTAAATCCTTTTTGACAATTCAGATTTCCTTTCAGGCAACAAAATTTATATTTAAACTGATGGATTTTACTGAGTTTTTGGAGCAATGAACAGTAACTTTGGCCCCACGGTCAAGATAGAGACTTTTGCATTATCCTAGCTAATACTCCTCTGCTTCTTTGCATTCTCCTTTCCTACCAAACCCATCCTGCAGCAGCCAATCATTTCATTTCTGTCCCAATAGGGTTTTTCTTTTTCCTTTTACAGAACTCAATCATAGAAATTGAGTCATGCAGCCTATGGCATTTGTGTCTCTTCCCTTTCACTTAGCCTGACGACTTTGAGATTTAGACATGCCCCATGTGTCACATGCAGTAGCACCCACTGCATGGTGTGCCACTGTCTGTTCATCCAGTCACTCACTAGTTGATAGGATTTGGGGTCATCTTCACTTTTGGACACATTGGAATAACGCTGCTCATAAACATTCATGGACAGAGCTTTGTGAGGACTTACTTTGCATTTCTCTGAGGTAATCACCTGAAAGTCTAATTGCTGAGTCACATGATCAGTAAATGCTCAACCTCCTAAGAAACCACCTGACTGGTTGACATCGTAGCTGTCCCCACTTGCATCCTCACTAGTGATGCCTGATGACAGTTATCATCACCAGCATCCTGTGATTTCTGTTTCCTTCCTTTCTCTCATTGTCTTACTCACCATTTCCACTGGAGTAGGTGTAAAACAGCATCTCATCATTTTATTTGCATTTTACCGAGAAGTTAGTTACAGTGTTGAGTATCTTTTCCTATGCTTATTCCTCCCTCCTCCATATAATCTTTGGGAAAATGTCTTTCCAATAATTTTCCCATTTTAAATTAGGTTTTTTGTTTTCATATTGTGTTTTAAGAATTATGTATTCTCAGTGGAAGTCTTTGGTCAAGTATATGTTTTGACATATTTTCTCCCAGTGGTTTATCTTTTTACTTTCTTAAAAATATCCTTTAACAGCAGACATCTTAATTTTTTTAAGGTAGGACTTATCAGTCCATTTTATTTTTTATAATTTGGGTTTTTTTTTTTTTTGGTCTTATCTGAGAATTTTTCCTAGATCGAGATGATGAATATATTCTTCTATATTTTCCTCTATATTTTTATGTGTAGCATTTAGGTCTGGAGTTGTTTTTTAATTATTTGTGTTGCTTTTTGGGGTTTTTCATTGTTGTTGTTCAACAAAATGAATAGTCAAAGATTCAAGTCACATTTTTTTTAAGGTCATTATTTCTCTACTGCATCTCCTTGGCCTCTTTACTGGAAATAGTTTAAGTTACCTGTATAAGGTAAGGCACGTTATGCCAAGATAACTCTGCTTTGATTACCTTAGCATAAAAATTTTTGAATTTTGGTAGAGTTAGTCCTCCTACTTGAGTAACTGGGGTAAGTGCACTCACCCAGGGATAGAGCAAAACACAAATATGGTTCATCTCTGAGAAATACTGGTAATTCACCTGCTAGACTTAACTGCTCCAAAATGTCAGACGCTCTCTCTGTGTTGTTCTCCACTGTATATTCAACTTCTGAAAAGATGTCTGATATAAAGAGTTCTCTCTCCAGACAATTCCTGGTCGTTTGAAATAATACACAATCAGTTGGAAACTGCAAAGCTTCTCAATATCTTCAGACTTTAATAATGTTTTGAAAGAGTCAAATTTGCTGCCTTCATCACAAGGGACATATTCCAGGCAAGTTCTGCATTTTTCTAGTTTGTGATTTTAGGTATCTTCCTAACCCTTTTTGTGCCTAATTCTACTTATCTGTAAAGTGTATAACTATTTTTACCTATTTCACTAGTTTGTAGTTTGTTTTAGGTGAAATGTTTTAGTATATATAAAAGTTTAGACATTATCACAATTAATACTGAGATAAATAATGGTGATTACCATCCCTAAAACTATCACCAGTATCACAGCCTTTAGCATCAGTAAGGATAGAAATGGGAAAACAGTGATAATGGCTAGTGGTAGTGCCTGCACGCGAACGTATCTTCTCTGATACTGAGCAGCAGCCTATTTTCTGCTCCGTTAGAAGCAATAGCCAGGTGCCAATCAGCTTTATTTTTCTGTTCTCTTCAAAATTTTATTACTTGCATTTTCCTGCCACAGGAATATGAACCAGAAGCAGTCTTCTCAACACCCTCCCCTTTCTCACAGTCCTTGGGATGAGCAAATATCTCACTCCCAGTAGTGATTTTGTAACGAATTGGATCGAGCATGCAGAAGCTACAACACTAAGACATCTTCAAAACATTATGATACTGGCATATAACTCCAAGTTTCCGGTTAAGATAATGAGTAGAAATATTGGAAATTTCAATAACTCACTTATACATCCTGATGGTGGCTTTTACCAAACTCCTTCAACTATACTCAGAATTGCCTTTTCATAGACAGACATCCCATTGCTGTCAGATAACTTGTGATTCTCTTTTCTGCTTTTAAATCAACACCTAGAAGGCTGGATAAAATAATGTGTCCTTTGCCTAAATTCACTAGTCTGCATTTTTGAAGGAGTACAGACTATGGTTACCCATCTAACGAAAATTGTTTCCATAACTGACCAACCCACTTAGGTGAGTCTTACAAATGGGCATGTCACACTGCTGGGCACCATTGGGCCTCAGATGTCAGCAGGCATCTTCAGAAAATAAGGAGAATAGGAGCCATTCTGAGGAGGAGGGATTTCTGACATTGGCATGCACCTAGCTGATATTTTGAATCTAAATCTTTGTCCAACTGTTAGAGGACAATATTCATTCCGTTTTATATGAAATGTCTTTCTAACAGAATACTCATTTTGTGGAAAAGAAAATCAATTGAAGTGTTATCGCCTTGCTCTTATCTGGATTATTCTACAAACAGCTTTGAAACTCATTTATGTTCCTAAAAGCCGTGGGCATCTTCTGTGGCAACCACTGATGAATTTTCAATCAGAGGAAAATAAAAGGCAAAGGAGTTTACACATACATTTTTTTCGTGATATTCTCACAATGTATTAACAAAAAGATGTGTATGGGGGACAGAAGGATTAGGAACAGGTAAATAAATGTCAAAAAATTAGGCATAAAACACATGAAAGCAACACATGGAGTAAGATAATAATTAAACCTTTAACTTCTCAAGGGCATTTTTACACAGAAAATTATGTGTGTATATATATGTACATATTATGACATAATCTGCATGTGGGTAATATAATTTTAAGGATCAATATATATTTTGTTTTTTAAATAATGCCAAATTTTTTAAAAAGATTTTATTTATTTATTCATGAAAGACACAAAGAGAGAGGTAGTGACATAGGCAGAGGGGGAAGTAGGCTCCCTGCAGGGATCCTGATGTAGAACTAGATCTCTGGACCCCAGGATCATGACCTGAGCTGAAGGTAGATACTCAACCACTGAGCCACCCAGATGCCCCTATTTCTTTATTAGAGAGAGAGAAAGGGAGGCAGAGGGAGAGAGAAACTCCACACGGAGCCCAGAGCCCAAAAGATCAGGACCTGAGCTGACACCAAGAAGGGAACACCTAACCAACTGAGCCACCCAGGAACCTGGAGGTAAATACTTCTAAATAATACTTGGTACTAGGCTGAAAAGTATGTTTTTCTACTTCTAAATTACCGCTCTATGGAGCAGACAAGTCAGTAAATGTAATGCAGGTGGGAATCATGCTCTCTGGAAACCAAGATTTTTTCTCTATAAAAGTTTCTGTACAATTTGAAAGGAAAGGAAAGAGCTGGTCTAAAAGCTAGTAATATAAGACAAAAGGAAAACTGCATTACTGACTCACTACTTTGTCGTGTGGATGATAAGAGGTAAGTGATAAAATTTAGCATTATTTTGGGACACCTGGGTGGCTCAGTGGTTGAGCGTCTGCCTTCAGCTCAGGGCGTGATCCCAGGGTAAATAAATGAATAAATAAATCTTGGAAAAAAAAAAAAAAGAAATATTTACCTCATACCTACCTATTCATAAAGTACTTTGAAAGGGGATGTTTTACGTCCTAAAACAGAAGTGCTGAGTAGTAATAATTTGTGAAATCAAATATAGCTTCAGGGGATCATCCCTCCTTTTGTACTCCAACAGCATTTGAAAACTATTACTTTGGTTCTTGTGGGCCAGTGTCTATTCTGTTTAGTGTTAAATGAGAAGTAGACTTCAGTTTCTTTCTTGCAGCCTCTTATGAGTCCATCAGTAATTTGAGTACAGCTTTAAACAGAGAGGTTAAAAGAGTTAATCATACGGGAAAAAGAAGACAGTTAATGTTTTCAGCATTTATGTAAGTAGCACGTACTTGAGGTTGAAATTAAAATTGTACCTTAAGACCTTCATAAAAGTCTTCCAGAATACATTTAATGATGAGTCTACAGGTAGGTTTAAAGCTATCCACAAAAAAAAAAAAAAAAAAAAAAAAAGCTATCCACAAAGAAATCTTTTTTTTTTTTTGTAAAATATCTGTATTTAGGTTAATAAAGCACCCTGTCTCTACTGTTACTGACACTTGTTACTTCTGTTACCTCACCCTGCTTTTCTCTTTATTTCCTTCTAAGTGTCATTTTAAGGTATGGAAAACATACAATTCAGAGTGAAGTTAGGCAGTAAGACCAAAGATCGCTCTAATTATGGTGACCAAGCTTTATTTAATGTGAATTTAATAAATTCATCTACACAAAAATTTTGAAAGTTACTATTATTCTAAAAAATAAGAATATAAAAATAAATGTAGAAATTTATACATCCGGGGTGCCTGAGTGGCTTAGTTGGTTAAGCATCTGCTTTCAGCTCAGGTCATGATCTCAGGCTTCTGGGATCCAGCCCTGTGTCGGGCTCCCGCCTCAGCAAGGAGTCTGCTTTTTCCTCTACCTCTGTCCCTCCCCCACCACTCCTGCTCTCTCTTTCTCAAATAAATAAATATAATCTTTAAAAAAAAGAAAAAGAATCATACATCCAACTCACACTGACTTTGGAGAATGATATAAATCTGATTGGTCTGGGAAAAAATAGATGAAAATAGCTATCAGTTCTGTATATACAGGAAAACCATATATGTATTTAACTCTAATCAAAGTAATACTTAGCGCTGGGACACCAGAGTGGCTCAGTCAGCTAAGTGTCTCTTGAATTGGCTCAGGTCATGTTCTCAGGGTCGAACCCTGCATCAGGCTCTGCACTTAGCATGGAGCCTGCTTAAGATTCTCTCTGGCCCTACTCTCTCTCTCCCTTAAAACAAAAAAAAGAGAGATGTATTTAGCACAGATTATGTAATACAACAATGTAATGAATAATAGAAATAATATCTGATTAAACAGCCATAAAAACACCTCAAGTTTTTTAGAACTTAGGATGGAAAAAATGTGTTAAAATCTTAGTTGTAAACAATATATAAATTTCCTGATCAATATGCCCAATAAATGCATATAACAAAATATAAATTTTTTTGAAATATGATTTAAAACTTTGATTGAGAATTCTGTATCATGCTTACTCATTTTCAAGGAGCCACTTTGTGTTTTTGACAAAATCTTATCATGCAAGGAAATGATCCCGTAGCATTTGAGTGCATTTTACGAGAAAATAACAAAGAGCACCATGAATGTTAAAATGTGGTAATCGAATATGGTCTTCCTTATTTCATATCTGAAATATGGATGACATTTTACCTATCTATGCATTTCCCTCTGTGTATTTATCTATGTCTAGCTATATATATTATTTATATAATTTTGTGTATACATACACATATTACACATATTAATTTTCTGATTTTATAGAAAATAAAAAGTGATACTTTTCATATCTGTTTTCATATCTGTTCTACAGTTAATTACAGGTAAAGAAAGTACTGGAATCTAGATTTCTATACCCGTAATTGTGATTTATAATAAGAAGTGCCTATTTGGTTTCTGTCACAGAATTCCTAAAACCCTTGGAATTTGAGAGCAAAAAGATGCCTTTTGTCATGTTAATGAGTGACTTTTAGAACTTAGCTACAGTTAGGGTGTTTGCCTGTGGAGCCAACCAGATGGTGAAAGAATTGGAACTTGGAACTTGAAATCCCATTCCCTGTCCTCTGGAGACAGGTAAGGGGCTGCAGACTGATGTTAGTCACTGGTGGCCAATGATGATTTACTCAATCATGCCCACATGACCAAGCCTCCCATAAACCCCAAAGCACAAGATTTGGAGAGCTTCCAGAGTGGGTAGATGCTGTCTCAGAATTGAGCTGAATTGGAGGATACCCAGATGGTGTCCAAGAATTGCTTGTGGGTGGTGTGGGAATCCCCCTCCACACATTAAATTTGGTCCAAAAACCCAAAAAAATTCCTCTCCTGGGAAAGAAGGTTAAACATTGAGCTGTTTCTATACCCCTGCAAGTGATCTTTTGACTACTACACCTACGGCTCCATCTTATTTCCTGTATTTCTGCCAATACCTGAGCTCCTACTAGCAAGTTGTCAGTAGTAAGAGCAATGCAGCAGTGTGGCATGTCGAGCCCAGATGGAAGCAGATGGAGGGATAAACAGCAGAATCTCTGCTGAAGGGCACTATGATTTGCTCTGCCCTCTCCCATTGCCGTGAGGGCCCACTCTGCCGCCTAGTGAACCTACGTAGCTCTGAAATCCAGAGAAGTTACCTCTCTGTGAGCCCTTCACCTCTGAGATGTAGGGGCTGGCAGGTAAATGTTCTGCAGACATGCCATTCTGCAGACACACACATTCCAAGAAGCATTCCCTCTCCTTCTCAGAAGGTCCCACGTGATGACCACGATGCCATGCCCTTGTGTTGGATCTCTTTCCTAGTCACTTTCCTAGTCAACTTCCAAAAATCACCTCTCAAAAACTTTTTTTTTTTTTTTTTTGCACTGGTTTAGGCTCTGCTTCCAGGGGAACCCAAATTCATATTGACTGGTAGTGAAGAGAGATTTAGTTTCAAAGGAAGGTTCTTTTCATTCGTTAAGTTGGGTGAAGTTGGGAAATGTAGAACCACATATAAAATCAAATTGGCAAGATCCACAACTGAAAGAGGGAATAAATATCAATGACAAAAATGGTGTAATAAGCTCTCAGGAAGTAGAAACTGATGACATTCACTATATGGATTATCTTAAATGAAAAGAGGGGTACACATTCACACGCACAAAGTAGTGAAAATGGGTTTGGATAAATACTGTTTTGTAGACTTTATAAAGGGAAATGCTTGGAATAAAAAAAATAATAGATAATACCTATAGATATGTTTTGATTTTTCACCTGAATATACCCAAACTAGCACAGATTATCTGATAGGATAGGTATTATTTTAGTGGCTCTTCACTGCTGCCTCCAAATCATCACTTTTCTTTCAAAAACTCTTTGCTATGTCATCTAGAGATTTTCAGGTCAATTCTATCCACTCAGAAGTTTCCAGAATCAAGACCAATATCTTTCCCTGCATTGCTGTTGGTCACAGATTGAACACCCATGAAAGCAATCCACTTAATACCCTTGCCTCTCAGTTATTTAACACTTTCAATAATGTTTTCCTGTATCCTTCCTTATCCCTCAACATATATAATCATATTGTGGAACTTGACATAATCCATTATGTTGCTGCCACAAAAGTTTCAATTTCAGACATCCTATTTCCCACATATTTTTCCATTGTTCCAGGTTATTTGCTTTACCTGGTAAGTAAGACACTTTTCATGAATGTTTGATTCATTTTAGTTTTCCATTGACCCAAAACAAATTTCTCTTAGGATCCCCAAACCTTTGTAGATTTAGACATTTTTTTCTTTTCTATCTTATCTAAAATATTGCCTTTCCCATAGTCACTCTCACTTTTGAATACAATATCCTCTATTTTTTATAGTAATCTTTACTAGTTGAAAACATGTCATATCTTTGCTTATTCAGTGCTGACTCTTACTTGAATGCAAGCTCTCTAAACACAAGAATTTTTCTTTCACTTTCTATTCCACCCCCAGGGTTTGGCAAATAGAAACCATAGTAAATATTTATCTATGAAGTAAGTGAATGAATGAATTGATAGTCACTTCCATTTTATTATATATTTTTTAAAACTTGATTGTATTCTACATTTATATCTTAGTTATATTTACTGTCAAACTATACATTACTATTACAAATACAAAATTATTTTAAAACCATAGAGAAACTATATAATTTATTTTGTTCTTAAGCTTGATTTTTTATGCAAATTGTTTTCTTAATTAGTATTTATCAAAACTACTACTCAGGTAATATTAAGGATAGTGAGAGCAGAGAAGCTAATGCTTTCATTAAACCATTTCCTTTGAAATTGTGTCACATTCTCTTTAAATTGTACAAATGCAAATTGATGAAAATTTAAACAAAATTTAATTTTGTCAGGTTAAGTAAAAGTCTAATAAATATAGTATGAGGTATCCATTTTCATGACCTTACTACAATATATATTTATATGTATTTCTTTACACAGTTATCCATGGAAAGTCATGTAGGGTGAACTTTCTGGGTGATTCAAGTGATTACTCAATATTTTCCTTACTGTAAAAAAAATTTTCTTACTGTAAATGAATTTCACTTAATGTACTGTTTCCTATAAAATCTAACCTCAACATAGATGCAATTCTACTTTTTTTATAATTATGATAACTATAAGGGCAAGAACTTGGCAAAGCTTATAGATTGCTATATATTGGCCTTAAAAAGCAAATCTTCTTGGAACAAACCATGCTTGTTTACATGAAAATAAAGACGTGGCATGAGAAATTTGGAATATTTAATGCTGACAAATGGAAGATATTAGTAAGTAGTAAGACTTCGAGTTACATATATATTTGTGTTGTACCTAAATAAAACCAGTTTAGCAGGATTATTTATATAGAGAATGTTTATTCATTTCAATTTCTTCTATTGGCCAATAGGCCATGTATAGATGATATCATCCATTGAAACATCATTCATAGTTCCTACCCTCTCTTCATTTTCTTTGGGTCACTCTATGTCCTAATCATCATACTCTTTGTCCTGTAAACCTTTTTTATTGTTTTTAATTCCTGCAATCTGAAAACAGCTCAAGTTAATCTGCTTTTATATGAAGAACAAATTCATTGTCTTTTCTTGTATTCCTTCAATTTAAGTCCTTGTCCCATGCCACATTTCATAACCAGATATTCACTTGAAATAACTAATATAATCAGGAAAAAAAAAGAATTTAATATCTAAATGAATTCAGCCGATCTCCTCAGTAACTTTCTCCATATATTTCAACACTACAGCAATAGGCTACTGTGATAAATACTAAAGTCAAAAAATTTAATGCCAGTCATAATAATTATAAAATTCATTTAAATGTCTTATATTGCTGGATTGGTTCCAGGTAGGCTTTTTCTATTAGCTTATTTAATCCCCACATATACTTTGGTTAAAATGTAATTCCAATTCTGTGGAAAGTATGTTCACAGAAAGAGTCAATGTCCATACCTCTTGTCTAGTACCTGTGTTATACTGTCCTTTGCATGCAGTGTACATATTTTGGTGGTGAGTTGGCAGTGAGTTAGAGGATGATGCAAAGCATGGAGAGGAGAGAGGAGAGAAGAGTAAGACAATGGAGAAATAAGACATAGAATGCAAATGGACAATTCAGTAGATACCATGTATACATGACATCCCAAGCTTAATGTTTCTCTTTTAATATTTGACTTAAACATATGTTAAGTATTTATAAAATATTTGGAGAACTATATATTTTATAATTCATATAGCATCGACTTCCTTCTAACAGCTATATTTATTTATTTTATATTTTAATTTTAGTATAATTAACTTACAGTGTTATAGTAGTTTCAGATGTACAATATAGTGATTCTATACATGACTCAGTCAGTGCCCATCACCATAAGTGGACTTTTCATCCCATCATTTATTTAGCCTACCCCCAACCAACTCCCCTCTGGTAACCATCAGTTTGTTCTCTGTATTTAAGAGTTTGGGGTTTTGTTCATCTCTTTTTTTCTTTGTTTGTTTTGTTTATTAAACTCCACATATGAGAGAAATCATTGGTCTTCCTCTGACACAATCACTTAGGTTATACCCTCTAGATCCAACTATGTGGTTGCAATGGCAAGATTTTATTTTTAAGGCTGCCTACTATTCTATTCTGTATGCATCTTCATCCATCCCTTGCATATCTTCTTTATCCATTTATCTATTGGTGAACACTACAATTTCTTCCATAATTTGGCTATTATAAGTCATGCTACAATAAAACATAAGGGTACAAATATCTTTTTAAATCAGTGTTTTTGAAAAAAAATAAATTAGTGTTTTTATATTCTTTGAGTAAATATGTAGTAGTAGAATTATTGGATCATATAGTAATTCTGTTTTGAGGAACCTCCACACTGTTTTCCACAGTGGCATTCCTACCAACATTTGCTTTTGAAAATCATAGAGTACATAATTAAATAAAATATTTAATAGAATGACACTGATTAATAAATAATGCTCATTATAGAGATTATAATATGGTGAAAAATACACAACTCTTTCAGAAATAAATTAGTTTCCTCTACAACTACCATCTTTTCAATCAAGAGCCCATAATATAAATTTCTATTCTGCACTGATCCTTTTCTTTCTACCATACTTATTTCTTCCCTACAAAAGCCTCCTTTTCTTTCCCTACTGTAAATACACAGATACACACAGACACACTCAGACACACACACATACACACACACACAGAATCTAAAATGCAATTTATTAGGGGATGCTCACTTTCTCTTAATTATGAAATAATTCTAGCCACACTCAAATTTTTAGTTATCTCAATTCGTTGAACTGTGTCAAATGTATGTTTGGCGATAGATAGTACCTACATGGAAATAGGGCAGCCTTAGAGCCAGAATAACTACATTTTCATAGCTCTCTCTTCATAAATCTAGTAAACCCTTGTCACATTATAATAAGCCTGTTGACACATTAGTCTTCCTAGTTGATTAAGAAAGAGAAGTGATAAAAGGAATTCACAAATAATCAAATTAATGTTATAAATGGAATGAAAATAGTGCATTTTACTTTTTTCTGCAATTTGTTAGCTGATATAATTTTACCTTTATATAGTTTCCTGAATTAAGAACTAACTAACCAAAGTCACTCCATTATGTTCTTAGTTGAAAGTTCACATGTGAAATATGCCAACCTCCAAGAAGCCTGTTCTGTGAATCACTTGAGAATGAAAGAATTCCATGTGAAATTCTCTAGAAATGATCCTAAAGCTCTTCTCAGAGACATCTGGTATCTATTGATTATACTCAGCACATTTACATAGCACATTAGTCACACAAACACAAACATTTTCAACAGGGTCTTTTCTCCTTTTCACTTGGAATATAGTGTTGCACTCACCAAACGTCAATTATTTTAATGATGACATGTATTTTGTTCAATAAGCACTAATCAAGTGTTTGTTGATTGACTATAACTGTTTGCCTCCACTACACACACACACACACACACATACACACATAAAATATTACATTTAACCTTAGTGGTCCTGTCTTATCTTGTGAAATAAAATTGCTGTGAACTTCAAGTCTCTTGCTCAATATCTATTGCTTTTATATTTGTTGTTTTGAGATAAATACTACCAGGGAATAGATAACTTTCCTTAGGAGCCTTTGAACTGAGGTATTATAATTTTTAAATATGTCAGTAAAGTGACTTCTTATTGCTTGCAAATGTTCATAAAATATTACTTTACACAACAGTGAACACTGTAAACTTCTACTCACAAAGGATTAAAAATCTAAATCCATTTTCTCAGTCAACCCTCAAAAGAAATAAATTAGTCATAAATGTAGTTGATATTAAGGATTATTATATCTTAATTGATTTTTCAATGAAATAAGAACATAGGTGAAATCTAACCTCCCATTTTTCCTACTGTGTATCTAAAATGTGTATAAATTGAAACAATTATCTATGAAATGCTTTCATCAATGATACTACATCATATTTTATTTAAATAATAGTTGCTGGGGAAAACAGTTGATGTCCGTTAACAGAATCTAGAGTTTAGAGCTTAAAGCTCTAAATTTTGAATACCTCAGAGACAATGAATAATAGTTTACAGATATGCTGAGAGACATTAAAAGTTAAGGGATTAAAATGTAATTGGGAAAAAATGATACAAACCTCAAATAATTAATTTCTATGTCAATAAATTAAAATTTAAAGACATAACTATAGTGAAGTATTTATTGTGAGCTACATATTTCATTTCTACAAAATATAGTTGTTCTTTTCTGAAATGCTACTGATTATAAATTTTTATAATTTAGCAATATTATTTATTTAATATAAATACATTTCCACAATTTAGGGTGCCTTTTAAAATTATTTTTTTCTTCACTTTCTCTTTCAGGGCCATAAAAATATGTGTGAAAAACAATTCAATGCTAATGTAACAACAAGGTTACAAATCTAAACACATGTCAGAACAGAAAAGTTACAGTTCTCATGGTAACATTATATTATCAGCATTATGCAGCCCGCACAATAAAATATGTATTTAGAAACCTAACTGGTAATTTAAAATACCACATGTTATATATATTAAATGAGGATAAGTTAACATCCCTAGGAGAACCTTAACTTATCTAGCTTTGTATTAGTATGTCTTAAATTAATAACACTTTACTATTGGAAGTTTCCAACATAACAGCTATAGTCACCCTATGCTTGAAATTCTTTTTCTTTATGCATGGATTCACTATAAAACTGACTACAAAGGGTTGGAAATGTGTTGAGATGATATGTTTTATACATTACATTATTAGCCTCAGCATTTTTTTTCTAGGATAATGCTCTACTATTACCATATTTTATGATAATATAATAACTCTATATCTGATAGAAAAACAAATTAGATGGAAACTATACCATTAGTGTCCAGATGCAAACCTTCCATTCTTGGATTCTAAGTAAAATATTTATGAACTTATTTAAATAATAATGAGGTAGAAGACACGTAGTGCCATCGTTTAAGAATTATACCACATATGTAATACTAGAGGGACTAGTACATAGAAAACCTGGGTTGGCAGCTAAGAACCAGATTTCATGTCACATGGTTCCAACTTAGTGATTCAACTGCATGAACACATTGAAATAATCCCAGCTAACATCTGATGTATGAAAGGGTTTATTACAGAAACATTTGACATCCACTTTACATGAAAATAGTGTATAAATATTGAATTTGATATTGATACATTGAATATTTCAACACTTAGATAATTTGTAGAAATCTAACCAAATTAAAATTAATTTATAAAATCACTTCTAATATATAGGGAGTATGTTTATAAGTTCTGTCCCACATAAACCTGCAAATTTTGGCTAAATTAAATCTGTAGGGAAATATTTATTTTTGGACTTTTCATTAGAAGATGTTTTGATTTGGGGGGTGGTTTCTAAAGATATTTGAGTGCCCGCTGAGGGGCATAAAGTTAGAGATAATAAAAGTCATATTTTATTCTTTAGTGGAATTATGATCAAAGCATTCAAATAGTTTATCTTCTGACAAAGTCCTATGAGTTAGACCTGACTATGCCTACCATTTTGTGTTCCTTTTTTTTTTTTTCCTTCACCCTAAATGATCAAGGATGTAAAAGGTTACTTTGTATTATTGGATAGAGTGCATAGCCATTTGATTGAAGAAAGCCAAAAGGTAAGATATTCTCTTCATATGTCTCAGTTACATTTACTAGAAGTACTGAACACTCAAGAGAATTAAATACTGTGACCATTTTTGCACATTATTTGTGATTCTAGTGAGATCAGAAGCACACACAAAAAACAGTCCAATCCTTAACATATATTTTACCTGGATATTAAATTATTTAATATACTGATAGAAGCTTAAATACATAAGCAAAAAAAGAAAAAAAATCAGAAGAGTAAACATTCTAGCATCTCTGTGGTTTTGGTTTAGTCAGTAGTTTGTAAAGTGCTTAATAATTGTTCTTATTTAAAATAATATCCAGCATAAGTAAAGCACCCCATGCATATTCAATAAATGCTGCTATATGAAAATATGTCATAAAGAAAATCAAATATTTTATGATACTTTGTAAACTGCCATATACATTTTTGATTATTATTATATAAAATGCCCTTAAAAATATTCTTCAAAAACCTAGCAAAGATTCCACCAGAATCTGTATATGTTATCAAATTTCTTAGATACTAAACATTGATGCCACCATCCCAAATTTCATGGCAACTACTATGACCAACCCCTTGGTAGACTGTGTGTTAGCTTCTTAATATTGCTATCACAAATGACCACAACCAGAGTGGTTTAAAGCAATAGAAAGTTATTATCTTATAGTTTAGGATGCCAGACCCAACCAGCTCCTTTGTTTTAGAGATCTTGGTTGATTTCAATGACTGACCATTTAGGTCTGCTCCCCCCTCCCCTTTCTGCACTTTAAATTTCCACTCTTATGTTTAAATTCACCAATAAAAAAGGAGCCTGTGAAACTCTTGCCCTCACCCTTGACCTCAATAAAAGCAGAACCCAGGCCCACACTCTTGCTTTTTTTTTTTTTCTCCCGATAACCTGCTATGTGGCCACAGGTGTGCCATATAATTTCTAGGACCTGTAATAAACTTTTTTTCTTAAGTTTTCTGATAGTTATTGCTAAGGATATCTTACAATCATAATAAGAAGCACAAGATGCCAGTCCAGCCATGACATTGGTAATTGATAGGCTGAGACCAGCACAAAACAGCCTATATGAAAAATTCAGAATATTCTTCTTATCTGAAGGTATTTAATCACATTTGAAAAACCCCCTTTGGGATATAGAGTAGCATATTCAATTATTCCAGGGATTAGGATGTGGATATCTTTGGGAAGCCTTTATTCAGCTTTTGACAAGAAGAAAGTGGGGTTTTCTTTTCAGTGTTTCTTTATATGCTGGCAGACGAGGGGAAGATAGGTTAATTTGGGGTGTTTACTTGGTGGGATCCTCCATCTTGGTAATAACGTCCTATTTCTGAATTGTGATTTCTGAATTCAGAATTAGAAATTTGGCAAATCAGTAAAGTGCATGGACCTTGACAAACATTTTGTAAAATTAGGTAAATCTAGGTAGATTAACTGACAGACAAAAATCATCAACTGTTTCTACTTAAAATATAAATATTCTTTTTGGAGTCTTCTAACATTGCGTGTTTCCTCATAGAATGAAATGATGATTTTTAATGGACTCTTATATGGATAAAAAACATACGTTAAGATTTGAATTAACTTATTATTAATGAGGAAACATGACAGTTGTTATATCCAACTCAAAGGAAAAATTAAAAAATCACAAGTTTATATGGAGTAAAGGAATGTCCAAGTAAAGTACAAATGAGCATGAAACTAGCTTTGTAAACAAGATAGAGAAGTGAAATAAATTGAACCTCCATAAGAGAGAATGCATTTATGTCTATAAATGTGAAATATTTATATTGTTATCAGTTATCTACAATTTACAGAACTGTAAAATACAGTGATTATTGAGAATCAGATAATCTGGATCTGCTCTAAACAATGAATAGTTTTCTACTGGAAATAACCATCTCATTCCAAAGTTCCTTATGAGGCTAAATTTAATTTCTTCTTTTCAGCTGCACCTATGACACAGTTCCAGAAATGCCAACTTTTTATTTCTACTATCATGAAAATCGATATAAACACATTACCATTTTTTTAAAGATTTTATTTATTTATTCATGGGAGATACAGAGAGAGGAGAGAGGCCGAGACACAGACAGAGGGAGAAGCAGGCTCCACGCAGGGAACCTGATGCGGGACTCAATCCAGGCCTCTGGGGTCATGCCCTGGCCCTGGGCCGAAGGCAGAGGCTCAACCGCTGAGCCACCAGGGCTGCCCCATATTACCATTTTTAGGAAAACAACCCCATACTCTGGCAGAATTGGTAACCTCAGGCCCTCTCTTTGGGAAAGAAACTTCCTCTATAAAATAATTTAAAAGTTTGATAATTGCTCAAATTATTTTTACTTTCTAAGTGATAAAAAAAATGGAGGGTTCCTGGGTGGCTCAGTTTGTTAAGTATTTGCCTTCAGCTCAGGTCATGATCTCAGGGTCCCGGGATCCAGCCCCTCATACGGCTCCCCGCTTGGCGGAGAGTCTGCTTCTCCCTCTCCCTCTCCCTCTGCCCTACCTCCTGTTCTCTGTCTCTCCCTCTCAATTAAATAAATAAAATCTTTTAAAAAAGAAATATATATATATATATATATATATATATATATATATAACCAAAAAGGTAGCGTTCATGCACAAACAATAAGAATTTTGCATTACCCTTCAAACACTTGTAAATATCTTCTTGTGAAATGGCACACTACTATCCTTTCTAATATAAGCTGCTACATTTCTTCATACACCTCCATGTATCATCAAGGGCATTCCTTTTTGTTACAATTAAAATGTAAATTTAATTGGTAACAGACTAGAGAATATCCGTTCTAAAGTAATGCACCACCAATTGGAAAACTATGTCAAGCAGTATAATTTCCAAACCATGATTGCAAAATTATATTATTGAAGTCTAGGAACAAGTGGAATCTGGTTTCTTTAAGATGTACGGGAATTATAATTTTAAGTGTTAATTTATCCCCAAACTGATTTGAGAATTTGAAAATGTAACGCATGGCTGTTTAGGGAAATTGACAGTGTAATATTGTCATTTACATATTTTTGTTGTTAACATGAGGAATATAGACATATCTTGACAGGTCTGATATGCTATAATGTAAGATAGGGACACTGATGGAAAACAGGAGGGGATTGTCTGTCTTCTATACTTTCACTGGAACATTATTTAAAATCATATCTGTTTTTGCCAACTGCCAGTTCTGTGTCTCTAATGCTTAGAAAAAGTCACATTACATTACGTTTAGATAGAAGCTACCCTATGTGATTGTAGTCTTTAAATACTTCTTTCTCTTGAATCATATGGGCACTTTGGGTTAACATTTTATATTTTGATATAGCTTTATTCTGGCATTTAACATGGTTCAAAAATTATGCAGGTGTCAAAACAATGAATTTCTGAAGCTTTTTTTTTTCCTTGTCTCTTTTAAAAACCTAGGTATTGTTAACTTCAACAGGAGAATGACGGTGAGCATAAAGTAGAAGTGCAGTTTTTGTTCTTTATAGGTAGCTGGCAGTAGTTCTCTTAATTTACCACTGTAATAAAGCAGAAATGACAATGCATTTCCTAAAAGGGGAAAACATATTTTCTAATAGCAGATAGGCCAGAGTGGTAATATTTTTAATCACAAATCCCACTTAAACAGCATGATCCCAAATAAACGTATCAGAGCATGTTAGTATGTGAGTTACTGTTTAAACTCTCAGTAGCCTACTGTAGTGAGAGCAGATGGTTTGAGTTTATATCTTTTGTGCTTCTCAGTTATTGATGTGGATTATATGAGCAGATAATTGGCAGGGTTTTGCACATAATTGATATAAAATGCTGTTTAGGATCTTCTCTGATTGGTCAACTTTCTACGACATCTGGGACCACAATCTCTTGGATTACGTATGGAAAAGATATAACTCTCAATCATCTGTATGCTAGCAGCAAAGGGTTGTAATGGTTTATAATTTTCCTGTGCATTTGAAAAAAAATAATAAAATAGGTTTACTCTTAGGAAAATTGCTTGATTCAGAACTGAGAAGCCACTAATTAACAAAAATATGTCTTTTTCCTTTATTTTTGCCTACACAGGACGATATGAAAGTAGGTAAAAAAAAAAAAAAAAAAAAAAAAAAAAAGAAGAATTTAAAGGGAAGAAAAAGAGAGTGGAATATTTTAATCCATGTTGGTAGCCCTCTGATATTCCTCCTTAAATGCCTTTCCTCAACACAGAATATCATAATGATTTCACATATATCATCATCTCTCTGGAGGCCTGAGAAACACTGGCAGAAATATGAATAATGATAATCTCCGTAACAACATCCAGAATGCACATGGCAGCACTTATTCAAATAAGCAAAATGCGTACTTGGTTGTCTAATTTCTATACTGCCCACTACTCCTTTAATTATCCAACCCAAGGGTTATTCACAGATAATATACCGTTATCATCCAATCTCACAAAATCCAAAATCCCGTATGACACGCAACTGGCAATTTTGCCTCTTTTATTTTTCATCTTATTTTCAGATACTATGTTAAACTTAATAATAGCAAATAAATAGGATGTTGACTACAGATTTTAAATGTGCAGATTTCAGAAGTTCAAAAATACATACACACACACTCTGATAAATGGATAAATGGATGTCTTCATCTGGATGACAAAATTTTTTAAAAAGGGATAAATATATATATTTATTTATAGTTTGAGAGGCCAGAAATGAGTTCAAAAAAAATAAGAGGCAATTTATGTCCACTAAAGTTACGCCAAGACTGACTTAACTTTCATACACTATGACTACGATGATAGTGTGTGTAGATAAATTTTAGTCAAATTTTAAGTGTCTTATTATATATTTTTAAAGATTTTATTTATTTATTCATGAAAGGCAGAGACATAGGCAGAGGGAGAAGCAGGCTCCCTGCAGGGAGCCCATGTGGGACTCGATCGTAGGTCTCCAGGATCATGCCCTGGGCCGAAGGCAGATGCTCAACCACTGAGCCACCCAGGTGCCCTAAATGTCTTATTATAATGTTATTATAAATGACATTGGAAAAACATGGCATATATATGCACAATCCTGGTATATGCATTAGTATATCAGCCATATTAAAAATGTGATGATTATCAATATATTGTTTCCAGGCAAACCACAGAGTTCTGTTCTTGAAACTGAGCTACCAAAATGTACATAATTTGAATTCTTATTGCATATACTTTTTTGCCTTTTCCCCTTTCCGTAAAGCATATTTAATTAGTTTACCTTTTCTTCTTTCAATGTCTGTTTCCCCTAGATTTGTCTCTGTAGTTGAACCTTGGTCACACCAAATAAGCTGTGCTTCAAAAAAATCATACGATCCACAGGTAGTATGCTGTATCTCTCTCAATCTGTTAGACTTCAGTTTCTTAAGAATATTTTACGGTTCTTTTATCCATTAATTGTATTAACATTTATATCTCTCCAAGCCCTTGCAGTCTGTCTCCAGCCAGAATCTCTACAATATCATAATTTTTTTAAGTTTTAAAAAAATTCTAGTTAGTTAACATACAGTGTAATATTAAGTTACAGGTATATGGTTTAGTGATTCAACAATGTATTTTCTTAATGTCTAGTATTCAATCAGGAATCAATAAGCATGCAAAGAAAGGAAAAACGCTATCCAAAGTCTAGAAAAAATGAAACAACAAATGACTGGTATTTGAATAGATTTCTCATTCTTGTGGGCATTCTCGGTTAGACAGCTCTACCGAAAAACACTTCTCAGACGAATATCCAAGGCCCTATGATTCTTCCATTTTTTCCCGTATCACCTTCCCCAGCAGTGAGCAAAAGGGAAGCAGTAATGATCATGTATCAAGTCACATAATGACTTCCTTTCACTTCCCTAAAACTCTTCACCACTCAGAAATTAGTAACAGGACCAAATACAATATAAGGAGGTTAGAAAATGTATCTTAGTAGAGTGTCTGGGAAGAATAGGATCAAATTTTTAGAGCATCCAATTTCTGTAACATTCTCCAACTTCTGGTCTGGCTCCTTTCCCCTTCATTAAATCTAAAATAAACATCTCCCTTAATTCATTCTAAGACTTCTCCCTTTACACTCTTTTCCAGGAAGGTCATTCCAATCTAGTTCTTTAATTGACATGCCTATATAGATTATATATATACATACGTGTGTGTTTGTGTGTGTGTATATATGGGTGTGTGTGTATATATATACACAATATACACTGGATAATTTTCTTTTTTTTATTTTTTTTTAAATTTATTTATGATAGTCACACAGAGAGAGAGAGAGAGGCAGAGACACAGGCAGAGGGAGAAGCAGGCTCCATGCACCGGAAGCCCGACGTGGGATTCGATCCCGGGTCTCCAGGATCTTGCCCTGGGCCAAAGGCAGGCGCCAAACCGCTGCGCCACCCAAGGATCCCCACACTGGATAATTTTCGACAGACCTAAGGGAATACAGTAGGACACATTTAAGTAGGACAGAATCAGTCAACAATTCACCCAATTTTGTGCAGATAATTTAAAACTCATATGCATAGATGGGCAAAATTTCTCCTAAATCTGAGATCTCACTATTCTCTTATTTCTACTTTTGAACTGTCTTATCTTTGCTCCATTTTCTCTTACTCTCTGCACTGTCTGTTCCACTCCTTCACCTGGAAATCTATCTAGCAACTCAAACTCAGTGTTTTCAGAACCGAACTCAATTTCCCACAAACCTGTTCCCTGTCCTTTGCTCCTTAAACTAGAAGTGGCAAATTCCTCTAATCCGAATTAAAAACATGATCATAAATGTATTCCCTTTCCTTCTCCAATGTTAAGGTAAAAGCAGGGCCACTATAATGTCAAATTTAACATGATATCATAAGGCTTTGTTATAATTTCTAATTCTGCATTTTTCAGAGTGTCAATGCTTGAAACTCACTTCCTAAAATTCAGAATCCTGAATTTCTTTGTGAAATCCCAATTGCTTGAATATACATTGGAAACAATAAGTTAATTGTAATTTATACAATACACTTTGATATGGAGTTTTTAGTTGATTACAGTTTAGTCATAATTGAAGCATTCTGCATGAGTCCTAGTTCAAAATATAGTGTCATTGTCAAATAAGGTAATAGTCACAATCAACTCTGTACTCCTTACATGTTTTAAAAAGGGAAGTTGGCAATCTGAAGTGGAGCCATAAAAGGGTTACCAGCAGGCTGAAGAGCTAAAAAAAAATCAAGTAACATAAGGGGCACCAAAAGTGGCCTATGTTATTTATTATGGCAAATAGTTCTCTTCAAATATCTAAGATCTGTGCTTTGCCAAAGAGAATACATGTATTATTTGTTGCAGAAAGCAGAACGAGACTATATAGATATGAAATAGCCGGAAGTAATTTTTTAGTCTGTTCTAAGAATTTTCCAATGGAGTCCCTCATAAATAGAATGGCAGCCTTATAGGTATTCTTCATCCACCATGGAAATCATTCCTGTTATGGAAAATGAATTCGAATATTTCATCTAAAAAGCCATTCTCTACTGAAGTTTCATAATTATATGCATCTGTACCAATTCAATAAGAGATGAAGTATGTAAAGAAATGCTTGAACATAAATAAAAATACCACTTTGCACCAGTGAACAGAAGGACCCCGAGAACTCACATTTCTAAGTGCTTGAAATGCAACTTTATCTGTATTGGAGGAGGGATCGAGCATTTAGTGTATATATCAGAGAGACCCGGGGCACTGGCTTACCTATTCTAATTCTCAGTGGGAGGACACAAAAGTAATATGAGCAACTAACGTACCCTTGAGAAGAGAGTTAAAACACTACGGGTTTACTACCGGAAGTTAAACAAAACATTGCATACTTGACCTTTTGTCACTGTTGTCTACACTGTCCTGTTGTCTATAGTGCGCTTTAGATTTAACATTGAGTTGACATCCTAAATCCTGGATTCATGACAGAAAAGGGCTAAGTACTCTTTTTCATTATTCTCTATTTTTAATAATTTGCATTATAGAATTACACATTATGAAAAGCAAAAAACGGGGGTTGCTTTGGGGGGTAGCAGGGAGAAAAAATGTGCATTATCAAAATCTCTACTGTTCTCATCAAAATTTTTTTCAACATGGTCATTCCTTCCTATTCAGCTACCTTACATTATTAGTTATTATAGTAAAACGAACTTTGAAATATTTATACCAGCATTACACTCATACCACCCTCCCTCACCCCTGTTGTTTTCTGAGTCCTGTGGTGAGTTTGTCAAAAGATTTGACCACCTGTAACTTTCTCCACTGTATCTTAAGCCCAGACTCTTCCAGTTCCCCCATAGACCTCACTTTCTGCCTCTTGCCTTTCATTCTTCTCCTTTCTTGAATTTGGGAGTGGCTGGGGGTATAACTGCAGGTTTAGGAAGAGTGGTTGAGCAAGCATCTTCTATCTGAGAGATACTCTCTCAATGACACAAAGCTGCAAGTAGCCCTGAGATCAATCACGAGAGCCAAGAGTTCAATAATGTGTGCGTCTGTAAACCAGAGAGCTACAACCTGGGCTTTCCCTGTGACTGCTCATCTCTTTGAGAAAGCTGATACTTTTATTAAGATACCACTTAAATATTTTGTCTACCAGGAGGACCATTCTGAATGCCCATATTAGGATTTGTTACTCTTTTATATGTTGCAATAGAGCATTGCCTTGTTCAGAACATAACTTTATACAGTTTATTACAATTACTCATATGTCAGATTATGAGCTGCATTGGAATAAAAACCCTATCTCTCTTATGTATATATCTCTAGTCCTTCATATAATGACTGACAAATTAAAAAGTTCAGTGGATATTTGTTGAGCAAATGAATAGAAATGTATGTGCCCGTGGGTCTGTCTCTCCTAAAGAACAGGAACTCTGGAGCACCTGGGTGGTTCAGTTGATTAAGCATCAGAATCTTGATTTCAGCTCAAGTCATGATCTCAAGGTCCAGAGATGGAGCTTGGAATCAGGCTCTGCACTCATCAGGGAGTCTGCTTCTCCCCATCTCCCTCTACCCCTTCTCTTGCTAGTGCGCACGTGTCCTCTCTCTCTCTCTCTCAAATAGATAAATCTTAAAAAAAAAAAAAAAAAAAAAAAAAAAACAGAGCTTCTAAGAAATATCAAGGGGTGACATACTGTGCAAGGAAATAAAAAGTCAAGGAGGTAAAATCATGAAGTGTAAATGGAATTTGTAGATTGGAGTGGGCCCTGAATTAGTACTCCTGGTTGGCACTGTTCCAGATTGGCTTTTATACGCTGTATAGAGCATGATAGAAAAGCTATGTTCATAATGCCAAAACACAGCACATTTATTCAGGGATATTCACTGAGTATTTATTATGTATCAGGGCATCACACTATGTGCAAGCATACTGCATGGAACAAAATCCAGAGATCTTGGCAAGGAGACAGTCAATAGGCAAGATCAGAAATAAAAACCATAATTAAAATTGTGATAAAATCAATATCTTAGTATTCAGAACCTAGAGGGTTTAAAAACAGTGCCTGGAAGAGAGTAAAACCTCAATAATTATGTATTCAATGAAAAGTTAATAATAAGGAAGGGGTGACATTATACATAGTGTCCAAAGAAGTAGCATATGAGTTTAGATCTAAGTGGAAGGGGGAAACAAAGAATAAAAAAAACATATAATGTTTGTCCTTCTCCGATTGACTCATTTCACTCAGCATAATACCCTCCAGTTCCATCCACGTGAAACATTATATGTTCTCATTCATTTGGGGAATATAAATAATAGTGAAAGGGAATAGAAGGGAAGGGAGAAGAAATGGGTAGGAAATATCAGAAAGGGAGACAGAACATAAAGACTACTAACTCTGGGAAATGAACTAGAGTGGTAGAAGGGGAGGAGGGTGGGGGTGGGGGTGAATGGGTGACGGGCACTGAGGGGGGCACTTGATGGGATGAGCACTGGGTGTTATTCTATATGTTGGCAAATTGAACACCAATAAAAAATAAATTTGTTATTAAAAAAAAGAATAAAAAAAAAAACAAGTCAGAGGAATCAAGTTCAAAGGCACTGACATAAGCAATAACTTAGATTCTTATAGTCCAGAAGGAAGGCCATGAATACATTCCATGAACATATCCCAAAGAGTGAAAACACTGGTGGACATAAACAAGGTGGAAAAGAATTTCTTTACATTTTCAGAAAGATATCTGTAGCTTTTTTGAATAATGGGTTGTAGAGCACAGAAGACCAAAGGGTATAAAACCCAGAAGGGAGGCTGTTGGGAGTTTTAAGGAATAAAACTATTATGATTTATTTATGGAGTGGATAGGAAGGTGAGAAAACGGAAAGACATAAAAATAATGACTCCTACATCTTGCTGGTTAAGCAGTTGTGAAGTTTAGACTAATGGAGGAACTTACTGTAGTGCTTGTGTGTGAGTGTTTGTGTATGTGTGTGCCCGTGGGTTGTCTTTGTGTATGATGTGAGGTGAGATCTGTCCGTCTATCCTTATTCCAGTATCGCATTATCTCAGTTGTAAGTAAGTGTTGAAAGTTAAAATTGTGAGTTCTACAATCTTACTCTTTATCAAGATTGTTTTGAGTAGTACAGGTCTCTTGCAATTCCATATGAAATTTAGAATCAGCTTGTCAATTTTTACAAAGAAATCAGCTGGAATTCTGAAAGCGTTTCTGTTGAAACTGTGGATCAACTGAGAGAGTAAAGTCAGTCCAGCTATAACGCTTGGTCAGTTTTGTTGATATTTCAAGAAACTATCTTTCAGTTTTATTGATTTTCTTTATTCTTCTTCTGCTGTCTATTGCATAAATTTCTGCTCCAATCCCTATTACTTCCTTTCTTCTGCTTCCTTTTGGTTTTGTTTGTTCTTTTCTGTCCAGGCCACTATGGTAGAAGTTTAGGAAATTTCAGATATTGATTTTAGATCATTTAAAAAATTTTTAATATAGGTACTTACCTCTATAAGATTCCCGGAGAAATGAGTGAATCTCAAATCTCTTGGCATATTGTCTTCATTTTGTTCATCTCAAAATATGTTCTAGCTTCTTTTTTGAATTTCTTCTTTGACACATTAGTTATTTAGTAGTGTTTTATGTTATTTCCACATGCCTGTGGTTATCCCAAGTTTCTTTCTGTTGTTTCCTAATTCAATCAATTTTGTTCAGAGAACACACTTTCTATTATTTCCATCCTTTTAAATTTAATGAGGTTTGATTTATGACCTAGTCTATGGCCCATCCTGGAGAGTGTTCTTAACCATGGACACTTGGGAAGAATGTATATTATGCTTTTGTTTGGTAGAGTGTTCTATAGATGTCTGTTAAGTCTAGTTTGCTTATATAATGGTTCAAGTCTTCTATCCTTCTTGGCTGGCTTATTTTTCCTATTCATTATTGAAGGAGGGCTGTACTATGTTGACAATGTTTCCCCAAAACTCATGTCTAACCAGAACCTAAGATTGTGGGCTGATTTGGAAAGTTTTTAAAAGGCAGACATAAAAAGAGGAAGCCATGTAAAGACAGTGGCAGAGATTAGAATTATGCTGCTATGAGCCAAAGGATGTTAATGATCTCCAGTAACCACCTGAAAGTGGGGGAGGCAAGAATGGATTCTTTCCTAATGCCCTCGGAGGGAACATGGCTCCACTGACATCTTGATTTCTGACTTCTGGCCTCTGAAAGTATGAGAGAATAAATGTCTGATTTAAGCCATTCAAGTCTGTGGTAATTTGTTACAGCAGATTTAGGTGCTAATATAGAGATTTTGGTGCTGAGAATTGAGGTGCTGCTGGAGCAAATACCTAAAAATTGAAACAGGATTTGGGATTAGGTAATAACTAAAGGGTGAAAGAATTTTGAAGTGCATGATAGAAAAATATCTTAGATTGCCTTGAAGATTTTGATGGAAATAAAAATGTCAGAGGTGACACTGCTGAGAGCTCAGAAAGGAGGGAAGAGAGCCACAGAGAAGGCTCCTGTCATCCTAAAGGACACGTATGGTGTCCTGAACTGAAGGTTGCTGGAAATATGTATATTTAAAGTACTTCTGAGGAGAAATCTCAGATGAAAATGAAGAACATGTATTGGACACTGAAGGAAAAGCAATCTTGGTTACAAATTGGCAGAAAACTTGGCAGAATTTTATTCTACTGTTGGGTGAAAAGGAAACTTGGAAGTGATGAATTTGTAGTGATGATGATATTTAGCTGAAGAGATTTCCAAGGAAAGTGTGGAAGATGTGAACTGATTTCTTCTTAGTGGTTACAGTAAAATGTGAAAGAAAAGAGATAAATTGATGAAGGGACTGTCAGGTAAAGAGGAGCCAGCACTTCATGCTTTGGAAAATTCTTAGCTAATCCAGATGGGTTGCTCTGGAATCAGGATCAAGGGTATGGCTGGAAAGACTCTCTGAGGACATTAGCTATTCATGGGTCAAAATGACCATCCCTCCAAAGGATCTCTGAAGCACCCTCTTTTGTGATGGATGAGTCCTCTCAACATCCACAGAAGACCAACATGGTTTTTGAGAATGTTATGTAAGTAAAAATACTCTCATCTTATACTGAAGAAGACAAAGACAGAGAAAAATTAAGGAAGGCTGTAAGACTACTGGGATTCCCTAAGTAGGAAATAAGCTGCCCAGAAGGCAGAGAGCACTGCCACAGGTCAAGGAAAAGTTACTTCCACAGGCTGAGAGGCTGGGGCTCCAAGGTCTCTCTATGGGAACAGAGTTGGGAGCTTTACTCTAAGAGGATTATTCTCACACCTTGAAACCTAATGGATTTGCCCTGCTGAGTTGTGGACTTGCTCATTACCTGCAACTACTCTTTTTCCTTCTAATATCTGCATTTAGTAATGGGAATGTCTATACTACGCCATTAGATTTTGGACCCAGACAACTTGCTTTCTTTTTATGGGTCTACAGATGGAGAGCAATTTTGTCCAGAATGGATCATATTCAAGGTCTCATCCATCCCTGATTTAGTTGGTGAAGTTTATGCTTAAATAGAGTTTGAGTCATAGAGTTGATGCTGGAATGGGTTAAGACTTTTGGAGATTTGGGGTTGGTATAAATGTATTTTTCAAATGGGCAAGATATTTGGGTTGAATAGATACTGGGTTGAATAGCATCCTCACCAAGATTCATGTCCACCCAAAGCTTCACAATGTGACTTGACTCCGAAATAAGGTCTTTGCAGATGTAGTTGGATAACACTGAATCATACTGGAAATATCAAATGGTTGCCAGTGACTAGCGTCCTATAAGAAGGCCATGTGAAGACACAGAGACAGACATAAAGGGAAGAAGACCATGTACAGACAGTAAAAGAGGTTGGATTTAAGTGACTACAGGCCAAGAAATCTCATGGAGGGTCCACAACCAAAAGAAGCTGAAGGCAAGGAAGGATTCTTTCTTAGTACCTTCACAGGGAGCATGGCCCTGCCAACACCTTGATTTCAGAAGGCTAGCCTGCAGAAATGTGTGAGGATAAATTCTTTTGTTTTAAGCCATCAGAGTTTGTGGTAATTTGTTATGGTAACCCTAGGAAACTAATAGAATGTCTGCTTACTGAATTGTCTCTCTCTCCCTTTAATCCTGTCATTTCTTGTCCTATGTATTTTGATGCTGTTAATTGGCACATATATGCATAAAATGCTATATCTTCTGTGACTATTGACCATTTTGTTATAACAGATTGATTATTTTTTTCTCTAAGAACATACATTTTTGTTTTAAGGTGTATTTTGTCTGATATTTGTATAGTCAGTCACTCCAGCTAATTATTATTAGAGTCTACCATTTCTGACCACTGTCATGCCTCTGCCATGACCCTCTGCAGTTTCGACAGTATTTTCTCAAGCATCCAGAGAGATCATTGTGAATGTGATTCAGATATTGCCAATCTTCTGTTCTGAATCTTTTAATGCCTTTAATCCAAACTAAAAATCAATGTCCTTACAATAATCAAGCTATACTTGTCTCAGTATCATTTATATTTCCAATATCCTTTCCTAATATTTTTTTTCTTATTGACTCTGGCCAGCTACATCAGTCTCCTTCTGTTATCCAGAGACAGAAGCCACACTTGTGGCATAGCACCTTTGTTGTACTTGTCCCTCCTCCCTGGAATATTCTTATTCCATTAGTCCATATGGCTATGTCTTTAACTCTTACACATCTCATTTTCTCAATGTGGCTTTCTTGTACTGCTCCTTCCATTATATTAGTAAAATTGATTGTCTTCACTGCTTTACTTAATGGTTTTTAGTTATACATTTTCTAATATACCATATAATTTACTTTAAAGGTGAGTTTTTTATTGCCTGACTCTTAAAACTAGAAAGTGAGCCCCAAGGAGGTAGGGATCTTTATTTTTAATTGATGTATCCCAGTGCCTAGAGCACTGTCTGCACACAACATCTGTTCAATAAGCCTTTGTTAAAGGAACTCAATGGTCTGCTACTATTTCTTGCCTCTGTTTCTATTTCTTTGTACATGACCATATTTATGGGGACTTCATTTTTTAAATATGACTATCCACTATTACCATGTGCTTTAGACTTTTTCCTGGGAGATATTTGGATTAAAAAATAGCAAAATTGAAGGGTGGATAGATTTCTGGAGTTTGATGCCACGTAACATTCTGGCCTTTTAATAATGGAAAAAATAAGACAGAGAAAGATGGAAATTGTCTATTTAATCTTTTTATCCAGGGAATGGAGGGAAATACTTTGAAAGAGAAATACAAGTTTATAGATATATAGACACGTAGATATTTGCTTTTAATAGTCTTTATTCATAAGGAAAAATGTAACAGTTGTGAAGAAGCAAACCTACATAACAAAAGAGGAAACCTTCCACAAAGGTTTTTAAAAATAAGCAATAAGTAAATCATAGTAGTAATAGAATTCATGCAAAGCCTATAAGACTGATAAAACTGTACAAAATATACTATACACACTCAGGAACTAAGGACAACAGAAGACTCCTATTCATACAATCCTGCGATGATGCTCCTAGGAACTTCATCACAAATATGCATTTTTTAAATATTCGGTAGGGCTGCCTGGATGGCTCAGTGGTTGAGCATTTGCCTTTGGCTCAGGGAGTGATCCCGAGGTCCTGGGATAGAGTCCCACATCGGGCTCCCTGCATGGAGCCTGCTTTTCCCTCCGCTTATGCCTCTGCCTCTGTATGTGTGTGTGTCTCTCATAAATAAATAAATAAATAAATAAATAAATAAATAAATAAACAACAAACAATCTTAAAAAAATAAAATAAAATGATCTGTGAATATAAAACTTTCTTATCCCAAATTCTAGAAAATAAATTTCCTATCTGTCTATCTGGAAAAAGGAAGGAAACTGTTCAATATAGAAGTAAATGGCAGCCTTTTCCAACTATACAATTGTCTGGAGTCAGTAGACATAGTCTAAGAAATGTAATAATTAATATACTACCTGTTTTGATTTTCTACTTCAGAAATCTCTTTCATGAGAAGGACCTGAGAATCTCATATTAGAAAGCCCAGATAGGTTACTCTTGAGCTAACTTTATTTGACTAGAAGTTAGCAGAGATTTTAATGAGGTCCAATAATTTATTTTATTTATGTAAGGATTTGCTACATTTTCAGCTACTTTCATTTTATAATTATTATAGTTGGGAACTGGAGGAAAGGATATCAGCCAGATGCCACGAGAGGCCTCAATAAACATTTTTAGATAACTGCAATCAATGCACATCCTCTTGTCTTTGGCTTTTATACCACATTTGCAGTTAAAAAGGAAAAACCTAGTGGGCCAAAAGCAGACAGTCTCAAGCAGGCCTGCTGCTATTAGGAGACATTTGAAAGAATCACAAAGGAAGTAATTGTAGCATAAAGGGCATTGCAAGATTTGAAGAGGCACTGTCTGTAGAACTCTGATCAGGAGTTTTTATTTTCCCTCAAATGTCAGGAAAATTGATAAAACTTTTCCCAGTGCAGCAATTCAGAGGAAAAGAAGGGATTTTTGAAAGCAATTGTTTTGCTTTATTAGGGAGGAACTTCCTATCCTGTTCCTGCATACACAGGGATCCAGGCACCAAGGAACAGAAACAGAAATGACAAAAACAGAAGCAATTCAGCAAATGCTCTCTCTCTATTCCGCCAAGTCTTAACTTTAAAAAAGCAGATGGAGACAGATGCTTCTCTGCAATTACTATCCATCAGTCCTGACACAGAAAGTGACCCCTCCAACGTAGAAGTGGTTTGGATCGATCAGCAGGATCTTTTACTGAGGTAGGACACAGAAAAGGAATAGGAACTCTTAAAGAAAGATGTTGCATAAAAAAAAAAAACAAAAAAAATCCCAAAAAAGGCCAGAATGAAAGAGTTTCTCATGACCACATTTAGTTAAAGCCGGAATACTTTCTTGGGAAGGAAAATTTGATAATTAACACAAAATAGACAGTAGCTCTTGGTTTGATTCGGTTTCACAACAAGTTAAATAATTTTTACCTGTTTATATTTGACTCTACAGGGTGGGTCTAACCCTCCTCCCAGGTTAGCATAATTGTCACTATTGTTTTTGTTGTTGCAAAAGAATCTTTACTGAATTTGATGGTCTAAACTGACAGCAACCTTCAGATCTTAATACACACAGAATCGTTACTGAACGGTGCTTGCATAAAGATAATTTCTGTTTCAGAATAAACATTTCATACTTTAACATTATTTTAGCATTATGACACAATATATGGTCCTATGTATGGACTTGATGCTGACACATTAATTTCATGGAAGTAATACACGGAATATGCTCTGGTTTCTGTTTGAGTTGTGTTCAGAATGATGTTCTTTGAAAACTATATGCAAAATCTATTTTTCATTGGGAAAAAAAGGCACATTAACGATGAAAATCATACAACAACCAGCAATAGTTATTCTTAAGACTTGTGTTTTATCTTCTAATTTTTGTTCTTTACACTTCTTTATAAAATTAAAATTATATATGAAGAAATGTTCTTTTCTCATTTCTTCTTCCATCGTATATTTTGCATTTTATGAAATGCTTTTAGCATATGGCTTTAGACCTCCCTGTTACTATATTTAATAGATATATCAAAATGTATGTAACCATTTCCATATTTTTGGACAATAAACATGTTCTATATTTTTAGTTATAAGTAAATACTTGAATATACTTTATAGCCTTATACCTGATTATTTCCTTAACATATATTCCTAGAATGTACATATATGAACATCTTAAAATATCTTGTTAGTTGCATCTAAATTACCTTCAGAAAAGGATGCAGAATTTTCAGTTTCTTAGAGTCATCATCTCACTTCAGGCTGAACACTATTTGGCAAGATATTAATGAATTATTTTCTGAGGCACCTGGGTGGCTCAGAGGTTGAGTACCCGACTCTTGATTTCAGCTCAGGTCATTATCTCAGGGTGCTAGGGTCAAGCCCCGAGTCTGGCTTCCTGCTCAGTGGGGAGTCAGCTTGAGATTCTCTCCCTCCCTCTCTCTCTTCCCCTGCCCTAGCTCACTCTGCTCTCTCTCTCTCATCCTTTCTCTAAAATAAATAAATAAAATATTTTAAAAATTGTTTTCTAATTTGGTAAGAGCATGTGGAATACCTTTTTATTTCTCTAATTTGATTATCTCATTTCTGATGGGCTAAACTTTTTAGTCTCAATTGATCTGTAAGCAGTTCTTTGCTTATTTGGTGAACAATCTGTAACTGCCTTTTGCTCCTAGGGCACTATTTATTATAGGATTCATTCACAGGGGCTCTTTTGACTTATGTGATGAAACTTTAGCTAACCATCTCTGCCAGTCAGTCACCACCACATCTTTCTGATATACAGATGTATTTCCATGAGACAGAAGTTGGATCCATTACCTTTGTCTCCCTTTCTTGGATTTCTGATTCTTCCACTTGGAACATTTGAGAATGTTCCAAATTTGAGAACAAATCATTATTGGCCTAAGTTTTGGTTCTGGTTGTTTTCTGATAATATTATTAACATTCGGTTCTTTACCATATCTGAGAATTAGTTTGGTTTAGGCCTTGAGGTAAATTGCTCATTTTAGTTTTCCCCTTATCTTCTGGTTCATGATTAAACTGTTACGTAGGGCACAGATTTTAATTTCTCACATTTAAACTTTTATTCTTTGAATCTGTACACACAGACAGCCACCATATTTTACTTATTTTATAATTTTATTTATATGTACATTTTAATATTTTATCAATATTGTATGAGTTATGTATAATATACTTTTCATTTAAAAAATTGGAAATAGGGATCCCTGGGTGGCGCAGCGGTTTAGCGCCTGCCTTTGGCCCAGGGCATGATCCTGGAGACCCGGGATCGAATCCCACGTCGGGCTCCCGGTGCATGGAGCCTGCTTCTCCCTCTGCCTGTGTCTCTGCCTCTCTCTCTCTCTCTCTCTCTCTCTGTGACTATCATAAATAAATAAAAATAAAAATAAAAAAATAAAAAAAAATAAAAAATAAATAAAAAAAATAAAATAAAAAATTGGAAATATACATAAAATCAAAGAGACTGTATATCTCTTTATTACCCCAATTGGGGTAATAAACTCCAATTGCACATCAGATAGCTTTGACAATTACTGTCTTGATTTATGTATTTCCCCTTACTTTTTGGTTCATTTTATTTTATTTTATAGATTTTATTTATTTATTTCAGAGAGAGAGCGCACAAGCATGAGAAGGGGGAGGGGCAGAGGAAGAAGCAGACTCCCCACTGAGCAGGAAGCCAGATGTGGATGCACGACTTCAACCCAGGTCCCTGGGATCATGATCTGAGCCAGGACAGATGCTTAACCAACTGAGCCACCCAGGTACCCCATTTGGTTTTCATTTTAGACAGAGTATTTCCCACTGACAACAAAAGAAAAATTTAAACATATAGAAAAAATACAAAAGCACTTGTATAGCCTCTATGTACATTCACCACTTGTTAATATATTTTGCTATAATATTTGAAAGTCATATGAAACTTACAGAAACCATAGTTATTTTATTCTCAAATACATTATCATGTAGCACCCAAGAATGAAAGCATTCTTTCATAAAAACACAGTAACATTTTCCCTTCTAAGAAATAAAACATTAAAAATAACATTATCTCACATAGAGTTCATTTTCCCAGATGCACCTATCACATCTCTTTAAAATCTAGTATCAAGTTGAGGATGAGTTGGCTATATTTTAATAACTTCAGAATCTTACAATATCTATTTTTTTGTAATTCATGTTTTTATTTTTGAAGAATCTAAACCACTTGTTAAAAAGTGTCACAAGATCTCAATTTGTCTGATCATTTGCATGTGAACAGATTGAGAGAATACATATTTGGAAAGACAACTAGAGAGGATATTAGATTCTCTCCATTGCATTATATTATGAGGAGATTTGTCAGTTTGCCTCATTGGTTGAACTAAGAGTGTTCACTTTAGTTAAGGTGGTATTTACCAGCTTTTTCTGGAAATACACTATATTGGATTTCCCTTTGGAGTTTATACTTAAACTATGTAAAGCTCTTTGAATATCTTATTTGACAATAGTTGAAGTTATTAATTGCTTAAAATAATTCAGGCATCAGTTGTTTGAATCAACTAATGTAATTGATTACAAAATGATAATTGTCTTCTTTTCTCATCCCTTCTGTTACCTGGTATTTCTCTGTATAGGCAAGATTTTATGACTCCCTTCCATCTCTCTTCATAGTCTTTTTTTTTTCCACCTCCCAAGATGATGTGCTTATAGATTCTTTCTCTAGTCAAGTATTATTAAAGTATAATTGTCATTATTGTTTTCTGTGGTATGATTCCCTCAAATTCGCCCAGTGGAAGCCTTCATATCAGCTGTAGAGTCTTTTTTCATATATTTGTTTTTTGGTACTTTCTTAATTTTGGTGCCCAGAAAATGCTCCAGCCTCATTTTTAAAAAAATGTTTATATAGCCCCAGATCTATATTCAATAGCTTTCTCAAAGATCTCTGGTTCCTTTTACTGGGAGTGGTATTTAGATACCTAGATCTGAGCAGTAAGATGCTTAATGCTACTGGTATGTTTTTTCTTCTAAGCTCTTTCACTGGGCAAAATTAAGGTATTTTTTAAAAGATTTTATTTATTTATTCAAAAGAGACACACGGAGAGAGTGGCAGAGACACAGGCAGAGGGAGAAGCAGGCTCCATGCAGGAAGCCCCATGTGGAACTCAATCCTGGAACTCTGGGATCACGCCCTGAGCCAAAGGCAGGCACTCAACTGCTGAGCCACCCAGGCATCCCAATTTTGTACTTTTTAATATTTAATTTCATATTTTGTTTTTTATCCCTTTGATTTTTCAAATTATATGCTATATGCATAGAATGATGTATCCAACACCCAAGGTCCATAGAGAGAGAACACTGTCTAAAAATTAACAAAAAACGATCCTGGAGACCGGGGATCGAATCCCACATTGGGCTCCCGGTGCCTGGAGCCTGCTTCTCCCTCTGCCTATGTCTCTGCCTCTCTCTCTCTCTCTCTCTCTCTCTCTGTGACTATCATAAATAAATAAAAATTAAAAAAAAAAAAGGGATCCCTGGGTGGCGCAGCAGTTTGGCGCCTGCCTTTGGCCCAGGGCAAGATCCTGGAGACCCGGGATCGAATTCCACATCGGGCTCCCGGTGCCTGGAGCCTGCTTCTACCTCTGCCTATGTCTCTGCCTCTCTCTCTCTCTCTCTGTGACTATCATAAATAAATAAACATTTAAAAAAAATTAAAAAAAATAAAAATTAACAAAAAACAATCAACAGAGATGAGAGTGATCCTAGGAAGAAATGCTGACAATGACAAACAAACATGACAGTATAACAAGTGAATGATACAACTTCAAAGCAAAGAGTGAGACTGCAAAGAGTGGGAACTGACCTAAATAACTTTCAAAAATCAAGTTCGACTGGACACCATAAAACTAAAGACTAAAGGAACTGAGTCCAAATACTGTTCTGGTTCTTGTAAATGTTTCTCGCAGAGTATAAGTTAGTAATTCTGAAGCTACTGTCTACGTATCTGAGGGTTATATATATTATAGATAATGGAAGTCAAGTTTCCCAGAATGAAGTTACAAATAAACAGGAAAGGAAGCTAGAATGAACCATGCAATACTGCATTAGGTCAGGAAGTCATTTTTATCAGAACTAAGTAGAAATGCGTGTGTATTTATGTATCAGTATACTTACTTAAATATGGCTCTGTCAGCTGAGATGACCCTCCAGCACCAGTAAAAATCTCTAGTGAAAGTCAAGAGCTGCAGGGCTTTTTGGAGAATGGCCAATACTAAGAATGGGTGAGAGAATATACAAAATGATCCTGGAACCCATAATCAAGGAGAAGGGGCTTTGAGTTCCACCTCCTGGTGTGGGACAGTTAGGAGTTGTGGTGGAGAATATCTACATAAATTACTTGTATTTGTTTTTTCATTCATATTTATTAATTAATTAATTTATATTATTATTGAGTTGTGGCTATCCCTTTATTCTCTGGGTTATAATATTATAGTATCATTATTTATCTGGGTCCTCAAATTATGTCAGATTTGGACAGTTGGTGACGCTTTGGATTTGCTGCTGGTGTACTTTGGTCCTGGGCAGAAACAGGAAAACAGTTGCATCACGGGGCCAGGAATGTTTCTCTAGTGGACTCCCTTCCACAGGGAAGCATGAGACTAGATTATAGGTGATTTCCCCCTCTTAGTATAATATTTATTTAAAAGTAATGCTTCATGGGGCACCTGGGTGGCTCATTAGTTGAGTCTCTCTTTGGCTCAGGGCATAATCCCAGAGTCCAAGATCGAGTCCCACATCCAGCTCCTTGTGAGGAGCCCACTTCTCCCTCTGCCTCTCTCTCTCTTTCATGAATAAATAAATAAAATCTTCAAAAAAAAATAAAAAATAGGGGATCCCTGCGTGGCTCAGCAGTTTAGCACCTGCCTTCAGTCCAGGGCATGATCCTGGAGTCCTGGGATCAAGTCCCACACCAGGCTCCCTGCATTGAGCCTGCTTCTCCTTCTGCCTGTGTCTCTGCCTCTCTCTTTCTCTCTGTGTCTCCCATGAATAAATAAATAAAATTTTTAAAAATAAATGAAAAAGAAAAATAAATAAAAAAGAAAAAAATAAAAATAAAAATAATACTTCGGTGAAAAAAGGGTAACTCCTTTCCAAATTGCTTTGAATCTAAATTACTTCTAGTTGGTCTTCTTTTTCAATTGATAAAAATTAAAGCAAATATGTCTAACATTTTACTATAGCATTTGTTGTAGTTTTATTGAAGTATAACACACAAATAAAGTCTGTCGATAATGGAAACTATACCAGTATGAAAACGATGAGCATCTGCTCTGATATGAAAAATGGATATTCTAATCAAATAATTTTGCTTCTTAAATAATTCATGGAAAGATACAAGATTAGAATTAGTGTTCATTGGTAAACTCCAAATTCCATAAATGTCAGTTTATTTCATTTAAACAAAGGGGATTGAAAGTTTTAAACATAACAGTGCCTGGAAAATGGTGCTGCTGATGGCACTACATATATCCATGAAACAAAATTGCCAATAAAATTGTATTCCTCTCCACATTATTGGAGTTTGTAATATATTTAGGAACACTAAATGCTAATTACTGTACATGGTGCTTTTAGTAAAGCACAAGCTTTTGACAGACATTCCCAATTATTCTCCTTAGGTGAAATATCTCCTCAACTTACTTACTTATTAAAATAGATAATATGCTAGTTAAAGTATATTTCAAAGTATGTATATGGTGATTTGTCTTTTAATTTTTCAGATGTGAAATATAATACATATGGTTCACTCTACTTACTGTTAATCAACAGTATAATAAATTATTAAAAATTTAGCAGACTCTAAACCATCATTATAGTCAAGAAATAATACATTCATGATATCTCAGAAACCCTTAAAATAACTCTTCTCAAGTATTCACTCCTTTAACCCATAGGTAACCAGTGTCATGATGTTTATGGTAATAAAACCCTATTTTTTGAGCACGACAGCACCTAAATATATGTATATCATTATACAGCATAGTTTAGATAAATTTGCTGTTATTTTAATTTATGTACAGGAAATCATCAAATTGGATTTTTTGGGGTTGCTATTACCAAGTGTTATGTTATTTCAATTTATTCTCATGCAGAACTACAGATGTTTTTCCTATTACATGTAGTATTTGCTTGCATATGACTGTAAAGTGGAATGGAGTGGGTTGGAATAGAGTAGAGTAGAATAGAATAGAATAAAATAGAATTAGAAATAACATTGAGTAACTGAGCTATTTCTTGTTTTTGGTTAATAAGAACAAAAGTGAGACCCTGCTTTCTATATATTCTGATGCTTGTAATTGGACAGTTTTCCAAAGTATAATCCTAGAAGTGGAAATACTGAGTCACAGGAGATATAAATCCTTAAACCTGTGCAAATATCATGCTGTTTTCTAAGGTAGATGTTTCACTATATAGACCTATCAGCAGTTGAATGTCCAAAATGTCATATTTCTGGCAATAGTTGATACCATCAGATTTCTTTGCCCTACATTATTTTTAATAATAAAAATGTTATTGTGTGAGACATTCTATTGAATTTTTGAAACTAAAAGGATCATAGGAATCTCAAATTTATAGCCAGTTGGTCAGAAATGGGGGTGGCTTGGGTAATCCCAAAGTACAGCTGGCATCTGAAATAGGGGCATTCTTATTGGAGACTTGAGCCCTTTTACTTGTGGGGTCTGCAGTAACTGAGTGGTCAGTGCCACATGGAACTGTAGTACACCCTAGTTAGGTTTTTTATAGTGTGCCCCAATGATAGGTAATTGTCTCAGGATCTAACAGATCACAACATGTGATCTCTATGGGCTACTGCAAACAAATGTAACATAAGAGTGATGTGGGTAGTAAATTAATTTTTTTAAAATCAATTGCACTAGTTAAGGTGAGAAGGATGTAATTTTGAATACTTCCATCTTATATTCCTGATTGCCTTTTCTTATTTCTACAGCCCCTTTCACATATTTTTTTTTGAAAGATCTTTTAGATGCTCCTCATATCTCACTCCTTCCTCTAGATTGTTCAGTGAGGCTCCCATCACAACCCTATTTCGATGTATATTGATGTCTGATTGGTTTCACCATGCTTGCTTAATAAGCAATCAGATTGGTTCTTATGATTAAAACTTTTCTGTGGCTTCCATGACCTTAGGAGACAGTTAAGTCACAGTCATATGATTTAAAGATCCTTCATAATGTGGATCCTGCTTTTTTTTTTTTTCAGAGTTATTTTTCTATATTCCCTCAAACTGCAATACTGCTACATTGAATTTAAGTTTCTAAAATGATCCATCTTTTCTCTTGTCAAGATAAGTGGTTTAATCTGCACAAAATATTCTTCACTCACCTATATCCCTAGATGTGAATGAACAAAGTAGCTTATAAATACTTTAATTTTTATTTATATCTAGGTAAACACATAGGTGACTTTTACTCATAATAGCTGAGGGCTTGGGTTTTAAATAACTTATATATTAGGGAATGACCCTGAAGCTTCCAATAAGCTTCCATTTTCTGTAATTCTTTGTGTGAAAAGTACATTGGTTTAGTGAAAAAATACCTAAAATCTGAGAACTATGAGACAAATTCCAAAATTCTCTGAAATATATCATAACAATTATTCAAATTACACTATCAAGCAAGAAAAAATATATCTCTAAGCTATTAATCTGTGTTGCTCACAGGCTATTATTGAGGAGTGTGTGTGTGTGTGTGTGTGTGTGTGTGAAGATTCTAGTAAATGTCCTCCAGATGGTACAATGGGTAGAGAGATTTGCTGCCTTTTTTTCTTAGCAGTAAAGCCCTGGGTGTCCCCGTGGCTATGCATGAGGAAGGTATCCCTGTGGCTATGTGTGAAGTTTAAAAGCTTTATTCTTGTTTTGTAAAAGTTTCTTTTAGCATAGCAACATTCAGAGATGAATCTAAAAGCAAAATAACTTTTAAGCTTGGAGTTCTGCTATGAAGATTACTTTCTTTGGTAAAAAGAATCCCAAATAGTGTCTGAAAACAGGTCTCCATGGACACATTTTATGATTTGAAAGACTTTTTTTTTCCCCCTTTTTCTTAGAAAGGCTGTTTGGAAGCCTAAATAACTAACTTCAGTGAAAGAGAAAAAGAGCTCACCAACTTTGGAAAGTAGGAAAAGTATCTTACATTGCTTGCCTCCCATCTACAACTCAGCTGCTAGAAAGATAGAAATACCACCTCTGATCAAAACCACCTGCCTAGGGATCCCTGGGTGGCGCAGTGGTTTGGCGCCTGCCTTTGGCCCAGGGCGCGATCCTGGAGACCCGGGATCGAATCCCACGTCAGGCTCCCAGTGCATGGAGCCTGCTTCTCCCTCTGCCTGTGTCTCTGCCTCTCTCTCTCTCTCTGCGTGACTATCATAAATAAATAAAAAATTTAAAAAAAAATTGTTTAAAACCACCTGCCTAATTTTCTAAACACCAATTTCTAGGCATATAGCAACAGCAAACATTTTCAATATATCAGTTTGTCATGTTAATTTAATACCTCTTGAGGCTTTCTCATCCTGTATTTATTCTGATTTTTTTATTCCTCTTTTACTAATTAGACACCTTCTGTGTACCCTTCCAGACCCTCTTGGTCTCTCTCACTTGTCTCTTATCTCAGCCAACTTTAGACAATATCTTACCCTATTTCCATGCTTCAGCACACCTACATCATACCCAAGCCATCTCAGTTGATGTGAAAAGTTCTAGACACTCACTCTGTGCCCATTTATGCACAACCCAGAGATGGAGGTGAGTTAACTGCATGGGTTAAAAACTGATCAATGGAGAATGTGACCTAATAAATAAATGCCTCTTTCTCCATTTTCTACAAAGGACAATTTAATGATGTGGTACATACTGCTTCATTGATGGCCCCAAATTAATAAGCAATTAGTTGCCCATAGGGAAGGCCAGCTCAGTGAGATGTCATTGTCATGGCTCTCCTTCCCTGCCTCCCCACCCCCCCCACCCCCCGCTCTTCTACTGCCCTTATTCCCTTTTCTCAGAATAGCATCCCCCACACACACACCCAGACAAATACTCATATATATATATTCATTTTTTCAGCCTCTTCTTTCTAGGGAATTAAACTAAAATGTCATCACTGCATCTAAGAAGTCATCAAATATAAATGCATTGCAAACCTGTCCTCCTGTCCTATTCCTGATGTCACTACTGGTATCAGAACTTGGATTCAAGTCTCATCATTTCTGACAATAGCCAACCATTTTCCTTTTACACATTCACCAAATTCTTAGCATTACTGTCAATGTTATCTAAAAAAAAAAGCCAGCCCTGCCCATATCCCTTTATCTACTTTACAGTGATTCTTCATAAACCAGTCAATGGCTCCTTCTATATCTAATTCTCTTCCATCAATGTCCTGTTTCTTAGCACCTCTATAACGTATTTGAAGGTAATAAAAACTCCTAGAAAGGTAAGCATGAGAAATTTCATAAATGACTCTTTATGCTATAATAAGGAATTAAATATTAGTCAGAAGGCATACATATATACTGGCACTATTTGTTTATATCTTTGTACCTTTGGCCATAGGACCATTACCCCTTGTCTAGTACATTTGCCATCCCCAAGACATATTCAGATATTACTTGTTCTGAAAAAATAGCTTTGCTCACCTAACTTCATAGTGGATCTAACCATGTTTCTGTACTATACTGTACTTGATCCTCCATCTGTTATATCATTAGTGCTTTTGTCTTTCAGATATTTGTGAAATTGAACTGTGTGTGTTCACCAGAAAATAATAAAAAAAAAAGTCTTTATATTTTCTATTTTAGTGCATTGCTATACCATGTAAATTTTTAAAAATTATTCATGAGAGACACACCCAGAGAGAGCAAAGACACAGGCAGAGGGAGAAGCAGGTTCTATGCAGGTAGCCCCATGTGGGACTTGATCCCAGGACCCCGGAATCATGACCTGAGCTGAAGGCAGACGCTCAACTGCTGAGCTACCCAGGTGTCCCTATACCATGCAGTTTTTATAATTTACTCAGAGTTTATAGCACAAGTTAATTTTACATCTGTCTAGATACTTCCTAAGGGATTCCTTTTTTTTTTTTATTTCTTTAAAGATTTTATTTATTTATTCATGAGAGACACAGAGAGAGAGAGAGAAAGAGAGAGAGAGAGAGACAGGCAGAGGTAGAAGCAGGCTCCATGCAGGGAGCCTGATGTGGGACTCGATCCTGGAACCCCAAGATCACTCCCTGCGCTGAAGGCAGCACAAAACCACTGAGCCACCAAGGCTGCCTCTAGGGATTCCTTTCTGAGTTTGGTAGGTACTTAGATAAAATGGCATTTACTTATTTGTTTGTTTATTTATTTACCTATTTATAAAACCCAAGTCTACAATAAATTAATTTGAATCAATATATAATGATAAAATATTTTCACACAAGCTAAAAATAAATCATTGTTCTATTCCAGAAAATAAATAGAAATTAAAATCTGAAAACAAAATACCATCTTAATGAAAGGCAAGAAACAAGGTCTGAACAAGCAAGAAAGTGCATGCAAATGTGTCAAAAAAAATCATACAAATATACAAGCTTAATGAGGTTGCATTAAAATTTTCAATTTTGTGGGTTGCCTGGGTAGCTCAGTCAGTTAAGTGTCAGACTCTTGGTTTTAGCTCAGGTTATAACCTCAAGGTCCTGAGATTGATACTGCCTGGGGCTAGGTTCAGCAGAAAGTCTGCTTGAAGATCGTCTCTCTCTCTCTCTCCCTCTCCTTCTACCCTCCCCCCTGTTCATGCACATGCTCTTTCTCTCTCTCTCCCTCTCTCTAAAAAAGATCAAATTTTGAATTAAGTAATTTTTGAAGCTTACATAAAGTAAATAAATAAAAATGACCAAGACAATTATAAAAAAATATGAATATAAAGATAAACATACTGTGGCAGACACTGCCAGTTAACAACACAACAGTTGATCCTAAGTCTCTTCTTCATTAATTAATTTCCACTCTCCAGATTTAAAAAGTGGGGAATTTTGTAGCTACCACACTTGGGGTGGTCATGTGAACAATATCTGTCCAATAAGATATAAGGAGAAGTAACATTGAAGGTTTTAACAAGATATAGCCTATCTAGAGACATGCCCACATGTAATATTTGTAAAATTCTTACCTTAGGAACAATTTGAAACTGAAAAAAATGGATTAAATGGAATGTCCAGTAATTAAGCTCTCCCTTAGTTCTCTCTTCTTTCCACTTCATTTTGCCATTAGGTGAGGCCAAGTTAGCGCCTGAAGAATAGAACCACAGGCATTTCTTGTAATTGTGACCATAGTGATAACCCTAATATTAAAATTTAATATATCAAAGCTAGTGAAAAAGAAAGATATAAGCCAGGGTCTTGAATAGCACTGTTAGATCTACAAGTCATTTTTCAGTTCATGAATCAGGGTTAAGAATAAATTTCAATATGTTTTTAGCCCACATTATGGGTTTTCTGTTACTCTATTAATTTAACAAATATTTATGGAGTTTCAATTAAGGGGTAGGAACATTTTACATGAAGCTGTAGTAATAGTTAACAAGAGTTATTCTTTAGTGTAATTTAAATATATTTAATATATTTAAATATTAAAAATTTAAATTTAAACATTTAAATTGCTGCCTTCATGGAACTAAACCTGTTGCAGGAAGAAACATAACTAATAGTTAATGGGGAATCCGTCATCACAATAATAAGGGATATACTTCCAGCCAAGACAGTGTAACTGAAATTGAATTTGCCATTGTCCCTGAAATACTTAAAAACTACAAAAAACTACAAAATGTAGGAAACAATGTGTTTTTTTTTAGGTATTTGACAGGGCATTACAGTGATCCCTAGGAGACAGGGAGGAAACAAGGGAAATGAAAATATATATTTATAACAAAACTTATACATGAGTGTTCACAACAGCTATATTGTAAAAGCAAAGACTGGGAAGAAAACAATTGTCTCCATCAGGGGAATAGATAAAGAATTTGTGATATATCCATAAAATGCAATGCTAGTTGGCAATACAAATGAATTAGTTATTTGTGTACCCAACAGCTTAGATGAATCTCAAATTAATTGTACCAAATAAAATAAGTGAGACCAAAAGCCAGTATTACTGACATACTATATGATCCCATTCAGCTGTAGTTGTAGGAAACTAACCCCAACAATGACAGAAAGTAAATTCATGATATCTTAATAGGAGAAAGAAGATTAACAGAATGACTTGAGAAACATTTTGATAGTGATAGATATGGTCATTATCTCAAATTTGGTGTTAGTATCATCCGTATCTATTTATCACTTTTTCAATATTTTCAAATTGCATATTTTAGATATTGCAATTTATTTTACACTGATTATACCTTAATAAAGCTGTAGAAAATACCATCAAGTCTCAATGTCCACAAGTTCCTCAGAAGGTAGTGGTGTTCTATTTATCCAATGCCTAACTACCTTCAGAGCCTCAAATTCTATTTACAAAATACTTTCAAATAATAATAGCTAGAAGTTATCACTTAACTATGTACCAAATAAGGTGTAGGGCTCTGAATATATTACCCCTGCCTGAACACTCCATAGTTTAGAACGGACTTTCAGAATCTGATTTTATATGTTTGATTTTATAGAGAATGTATTTTTATATATTTATGTATAAATTACATAATTATAAATGTATTTAGAGTGTACATGCATATATACATATAAATCTATCTATATATTACAAAAATATACAAATTAATAATTAGAACTGAATTGGAAATCAGAAAATAATTAAATACATAAATTTATTAGTTGATGAATTTGAGTTTTCAATGATTAAGAATACTCTATTTCATAAATAGCACTTGGTAACAACTGGTAAACCATTCAAAAGATAGAAATGTTGATTTAAATTTCATATCAGGTATAAATGTAATTTCTACATGAATTACATATTAAAGTTTAGACATTAATAAATTATTAAAACTAAAAGTGATTGAGTGCACAGCAAAATGAAGTGGAGATGACGAACAAAAAGATTGAATTGATTTTTTTTTGAGGTCTACATTTTTAACGAAACAGTCACTGTTTACACAATTTATTCAAACCCTTGTTGGCTTCCAAGCATTTAATTTTCTGGTCCAATTATGCTGGTAAAACCATGTAAATCTTGAAACAAAAAAACATGCAAACATTTCTGGCATTAACGGCATTTTCTGGATAATATATATACAGAACAACTCCTTTTAATTTGAATTTTTTTTCAAGAGAGATGTATACCTCTGAAGAAAAAATATTTATAAAACAAGCAATTAAATGCACTTTAAAAACTCACCATGTAAGACTCCAAATTTGATATTCGTGTTTAACTTCATTTTTTATGTTTTTAATACTGTTCTGTTTTAGTTCATTAACATAAAATAAATGAAATTTTAAAGGAACATATTTATTTTGGTTTCCCAAAAAACGCCAAATGCAATCTGCCAATTTGTTTTGTAAATAGGACACACTCGCATCTTGCACATATTCCATATTCATGTTCCTTTTAAGACATTTTACAGATGGTGAACTACCTACATACAGACAGTAAGGAAAAAATAGAGTTGTTTTTTTTTTTAAATAGAATGCCATTACTATACTTCTATATTGATCCTGTGCATATTTATCAGTCTCTGACAATGTGTGTGAGGGACACGTGCCATTTCTTTTCCTGCAAATTGGGTTTTTATTTCTCTGAATGCATAAAGCCATGTGTTGGCTACATTTGTAGGTCTGACCAAAAGCAATCATATGTTTTCGTGTGATTTAGTTTTCTGGGTCTTCCAATAGGCAGTTATGTAGCATTGTCTCTCAACCAAATATGTATAAAATAAATAGTATTTAATCTAATTGGACAGTGTGGATAATACTTACAAATAGATATATGTTAAACATTTTCCTACATAGCAGGTTAAGAAAATATAACAATGCAAAGTACAGTAAAACATGTTTTATAGAAATATGATATTTGCTATCATCATCGTGGTTGAGATTTAAAATATCCTCACTGAACTATGTCATGTGGCTTAAATGAAATTGGCATCTACACCATAAATATGTCTACTATGTCTGATAACTTACACCAAATCTGCTCATTTAAGAAATTAGAAGAAGATATTAAATACAAATTGGTCCTTTCTGTCTATTCTATTAGAATGTACTCAGATCAAATTATTTGTATTTATACTGTCTGTATTTTGTAAACAGTAATTTCTACTGTTTCATTTTTAACATTAGAATTGAACTCAACTGGGAATGATATTTAAAGAAAGTATTTCCTTGTAATGAGTTTCTTCCATCAGAAGGAATGTAAGGTCCAGCTGATTTCCTGGCCAGATTACTCCCACATAAATAGCAAAAACGTAATGGATGGAACTACCCCACCTTCCCACTTACAGTCTTGGTCCATTTGTAAATCATTAGCATCAGCAATTTTTACAAATGCTTTTTATCATCTGCTTACGCATGTATATGATAGAGAAAGGAAAGGGACATGCATTTTATTTATTATAGAGCTGTAGTGAGTTCTCAGAAGGGCCCAGATATTCTACTGATTTATTACACTGGCCTGCCCAGATGTTTGATGAGTCTGAATAAATATACCTGCTATTATAGCATTAGGTGGAAACAACCTTAGCAGGTAGGTATATTTGGACACGACACATTGCACGAGAAATACGTCATATAAGTGAAATGGAAAGGCAAATTTTTTGTCTTACTTTTAAATTAACCAGGGTTGCTTTCACTTACTATAATTTAAATATTCTATAGTTATTACAATGCTTTTATTTCACCATTTTTAACTGGAAAGTAAAATATGGAAGCCACTACACAATTATGCAAATAGGGAAGTTACAAGACGCACACAAAGTGCAACATAAATACTTCAATCGCAAATTGTGGCAGAAGAATATCCGGATAATAGCATAGTGTTTGACCCTTCTCACATCTCTGCAAAAAAAGAAAAGAAAAGAAAAAGAAAAGAAAAGAAAAGAAAAGAAAAGAAAAGAAAAGAAAAGAAAAGAAGAAAAGAAAAAAAAAAGAAGAAAGAAAATAAATCTAGGATACCAAAAGATAAGTTTCCACAGGTAAGATCATTCAAAGACTAGGTGACAAGGAGTGCCCACAAAGCTCCGAATAGGATGGGAATGAAAAGGGTCAAAACCAGACACAACTGGGGTAGAAGAGAGGCTCTGCAGGTATAAGCAGGTGTGCAGGGATAATGCAGGGAAGAGAAAAGGGAACTGTAAAATCTAGCAAGTTCAGAAGCCCCAAGATCCTCTGCAAAATGAGAGGATCTCACTCTGCAGAAACTTCTCAGTGGAGGTCTCAGAAGATTGACAAAACTGGAAGAGGTTCTAGGGTCTTTAATTTGCGAGTTAATATAAAACAAACAAACTTGAGCACTCAAAAGGGTCCATAAAAAGATCAGCAGCTTGTGGGAAACTCAAGGACCCCCAAAATACAAAAGCCAAAACCAAACACCAAAAACGTTCATTTGGAAAGAGAGAATAAACTTTTAGGGAGTGGATGTCAGTAACTGAATGTGGTTTGTCTAAATTTATTTAAAGTAGGAAACTTGGAAAGCTACTGGGGGGTGGGGGTGGGGGGCATCCGGGGAGAGATCTCACAATTGTCAAAGTGGCTGCACAGCGAGGGAAAACATTCTTAAGCGCTTTATTCAGAATGACAGCTAATTCACACAACGTGCTTTGATTCTTATCAGACAATCCAAATTTTCTTCCTGAGACACTTTAAACATCTTTCTTCTAAAGAGAAAGTCTGTTTTTGTGTGTTTGTGCTAATTATAATTTTTGCTTGGCCAATACCTGTCACATTTCTATCAAAATGGTATGCTTTAGATGTAGAGAACTGCATTGTTGCTCAAACTTCCCGGGTTGTTGGAGTGTTTGTACCTCTCATTGTTTGACTCCCTACAATTCATGGGGCTAGACTGTAGTCAGATGATCCAGGGGTTTGTTGCTGTTGCTGTTGTCGTTGTTGTTGTTTTTATTTAAAGCCCAGTTTGTTAACATCCAGTGTAATATTAGTTTCAAGGTGTACAATTTATTCAACACTTTCATACAACACCCCATGCTAATCACAAGAGCACCCTTTAATCCCTCTCATCCATTTAACCCACCTCCCCACCCATCTCCTTCCGGTAACCACCAATTTGTTCTCGTAGTTAATAGTATGTTTCTTGATTTGCCTCTCTCTCTCTTTTTTTCCCTTTGCTCATTTGTTTTGTCCTTAAGTTCCACATAGAAGTAAAATCATATGGTGTTTGGTTTTCTCTGATTGACTTATGTCACTTAGTATCACACTTTCGAGCACTACCTATGTCATTGCGAATGGCAAAACTTCATTATTTGTATATGGCTGGGTAATATTTCATTATATTTATATACCATGTCCTCTTTTTAAAGATTTTATTTATTCATCACACACAGAATGGTGGAGACATAGGCAGAGGGAGAAGCAGGCTCTGTGCTGGGACCCGGACGTGGGACTCAATCCTGAGTCTCCAGGGTCAGGCCCTGGGCTCAAGGCAGCGCTAAACTGCTAAGCCACCTGGGCTGCCCTATATACCACGTCTTTGGCCATCATTAATCCATGGACACCTGAGCTGCTTCCATAACTTGGCTATTGTAGATAATGCTGCTATAAACACCAGGGTCCATGTATCCCTTCCAAACAGTACTTTTATATTCTTTGGGTAAATACCTAGTAGTACAATTGCTGGATCATAGGGCAGTTCTATTTCTAACTTTGTGAGGAACCTCCATACAGTTTTCCAGAGTGGCTGCACCAGTTTGCCTTCCCACCAACAGATCAAGTGGGTTGCCCTTTCTCCACATCCTCACCAAAACCTGTGTTTCTTGTATTGGTGATTTTAGCCATTCCAAGAGATGTGAGGTGGTATCTAATGGTAGTTTTGATTTGCATTTCCCTAATGATGAGCAATGTTGGGCATCTTTTCATGCATCTGTTGGCCATCCGGATGTCTTTGGAAAGATGTCTATTCATATCATCTCTGACCATTTTTTGAATTGGAGTATTCATTTATTGACTGTTGAGTTTGTAGAAGTTCTTTATATATTTTGGATACTAACCCTTTATCAGACGTCATTTTCAAATGTATTCTTCTATTCCACAGGTTGCCTTTTAGTTTGTTGATTGTTTCCTTTGCTGTATGGAAGCCTTTTATTTTGATGAAGTCCCAACAGTTTATTTTTGCTTTTGTTTCCCTTGCCTCAGGAGACAGATCTAGAAAGAAGTTGCTATGGGTGATGTGAAGTGACTGACTGCGTCCTCCTCTAGGGTTTTAATGGTTTCCTGTCTCCCATTTAGGTCTTTAATCCATTTTGAATTTATTGTTGTATATGGTGCAGGAAAGTGGTGGTTTCTTTTGCCTGTTGCCGTCCAGTTTCCCAACACCATTCTTTGAAGAGACTGTATTCTTCTCTTCTTTGTCAAAATTTTATTCTTTTAAGATTTTATTTATTCATGAGACACAGAGAGAGAGGCAAGCCCCATATGGGACTCGATCCTGGGACCCCAGGATCACAACCTGAGTCAAAGGCAGACATTCAACTGCTGAGCCACCCAGGAGTCCCTGCTTTGTCAAAGATTGATTGACCACATAATTATGGGCTCATTTCTGAGTTTTCTACTCTGTTCTATTGATCTCTGTGTCTATTTCTGTGCCAGCACCATACTGTTTTGATTACAACAACTTTGTATTATAGCTTAAAGGACAGGATTGTGATGCCTCCAGCTTGTCTCTTTTTTTTTTTTTTTTCAAAGTTTCTTTGTGTCTGAGGTCTTGTGTGGTTCCATACAAATTTTTGGATTGTTTGTTCTAGCTCTGTGAGACATGCTGTTGGTATTTTGATAGGGATTGCATTAAATGTAGACATTTTAACAATATTCATTTTTCTGATCCACGAGCATGAAATACCTTTTCATTTCTTTGTGTCATCTTCAATTTCTTTCGTCAACGTTTTATAGTTTACTGAGTACACACCTTTCACCCACCTCTGTAGTTAGGTTTATTCCTAGGTATCTTATGGGTTTGGGTACAATTATAAATGAGATTGATTCCTTAATTTATTTTTCTACTGCTTAATTTTTGGAGTATATATAGAAATACAATGGATTTTTTTATGTTGATGTTGTAGAGTGTGACCTTACTAAATCCATATATCAGTTCTAGAAATTTTATAGTAGAGCATTTGGGCTTTTTATATAGAGTATGATGTCACCTGCAAATATAGAAAGTTTTAAATCTTCCTTGCCAAGTTAGATAGGTTTTATTTCTTTTTGTTGTCGGATTGCTGTTTAAGACTTCCAGTATTAAATAACAGTGATGAGAATGGATAAAATGTCTTGCTCCTGACCTTAGGGGAAAAGTTCCTTCTAACCCTACTTTGTTGAGAGTTTATATCAAGCATGGATGCTGTACTTTAAAAAATGCTTTTTCTTCCTCTATTGAAATGATCATATGGTTCTTATCCTTTCTTTTATTAATGCGATGTATCACGTTGATTGATTCCTTACAGCCCAGGAATATATCCCACTTAACCTTGATGAATGATTCTCTTTTTTAGTGGACTCTTAATCTCATAACTCCAGCCTCATAGAATGAATTTGGAAGCTTTCCTTCTTTTTCTATTTTTTGGAATAGTTTAAGTAGAATAGGTATTAACGTTTATTTAAATACTGGAAAAAATTCACCTGTAAAGCTATCTGGTGCTGGATTTCTGTTTTTTGGGAATTTTTTGATTCCTGGTTCAACGGCTCTGCTTGCTATCATTCTGTTAAAGTTTTCTACTTCTTCCTGTTTCAGTTTTGGTAGCTTATCCATTTCTAGGAATTTATCCATTTCTTCTAGATTGTGCAATTTGTTGCCATATGGTTTTTCATAATATTCACTTATAATTGCTTGTATTTCTGTGGTGTTGGTTATGATTTCTCCTCTCTCATTTGTGATTTTATTTATTTGGGTTCTTTCTCTTTTTGATAAGTCTATCTAGGAGTTTATCAATTTTATTAATTTTTCAAAGAGCCATCTCCGGATTTCATTGGTCTGTTCTATTGTTCTTTATTTTTTAATTCCTCTGTAATTTATTTCTGCTCCAATCTTTATTATTTCCTTCCTTCTGTTGGCTTTAGGCATTGCTCTTCTTTTCCCAGCTCCTTAGGTGTAAGGTTAGGTTGTTTACTTCAGATTTTTCTTGCTTCTTAAGATAGGCCTGTTTTACTATGTTTTCAATCTTAAAACTGCTTTTGCTTCATCTCAAAGGTTTTGGACTACTGTGTTTTCATTTTCATTTGTTTCCATGTATGTTTTTAATTTCTTCTTTGATTTCCTGGTTGACCCATTCATTGCTTAGTAGCATGTTGTTTAACCTCTGTATTTATGGTCTTTCCAGATTTTTCTTGTGGTTGACTTGAAGTTTCACAGTGGTATGGTCAGAAAATATGCATGTTATGATTTCAATCTGTTTGTATTTTTTGAGGTCTGATTTCGTGACCCTGTATGTGATCTCTTCTAGAGAATGTCCTATGTGAATTTGAAAAGAATATGTATTCTGCTGTTTTAGGATAGAATGTTCTGAATATATCTTTTAGTTCCATCTGGTTCAGTGTGTCACTCAAAGTCATGGTTTCCTTGTTGATTTTCTGTTTAGATAATCTCTCCATTGACATAGTGTGGTATTAAAGTCCCCTAACACTATTGTATTATTATCAATGAGTTCCTTTATTTTGTTATTATATATTTATATATTTAGGAGCTCCCAAGTTGGATATATAATAAATATCTACAATTGTTAGATCTTCTTTATGGGTTGTCTCCTTTATTATGATATGATCCAGTTTCAAGGAGTGAGAGAATAAAACCCTCAGGACACTTTCCCATGTAGAAATAGTATCAGAATTATAGACATGTAAAGTTTCTCTTTGAGAAAAAGTACCTTGGCAGTTTTAAAATAGGAAATTGTGCCTACTATCTAATGAAACTTTAATAAATTTAAATATGGTATATCTTGTATTTGGATATCAAACTAGATCTGTTATCATGCATCAAAGTCAATATTAGTAAGTGGTCCTGGGTCAAATTTTATTAATTTTAACTTCAACATATATTTCAACAATCACACCATACTTTTAGGTATTACCATCAGCAGAGTGTATGATCACTCTCTAGAAAATCTGACAGATACTGAGTTATCTTATCCATAAAACTAGCCAAGTGGCTAGACAAATATTACACAAGGTATTTTTACTGTGGCTTTTAGTTTTGATAGCACAGGTTCAGTAAAAATTAGTTCACCTTGCTACAGAGATGAAATTGAACAAATCAAACCTATAATCATGAGTATGTTGAAACATCACATTCAAAGGTGAATTTCATTTAGTTGAGTATGACAAGTCCATTACTGTACAGAGTTGAATGATGTTAGTAGTTTGGGCTGCTATAACAAAGCACCATAGACTACATGGTTTAAACAGACACTTATTTCTCACAGTCCTAGAAGCTGGGAAGTCTAAGAGTAAGGTCCCAGCAGATTCAGTGGCTGTGAGAACCCTCCTTCTGGCTTATAGATGGCTACTTTCTCGTTATGTCCTTACATGTTCTTTTTTACTTTTTGTCTTCCTTAGTGTGTGTTATTCCATAACAAATCATCCCTCCCAAGATCATGTGTACCTGAAACATAAAAATGTGACTTTATTTGGCAGTGCCTGTGTGGCACAATTGGTTAAGTTTCCAACTCTTGGGTTTGGCTCAGGTTGTAGTCTTAGGGTCATGTGATTAACCCCTATGTCAGGCTTCCTGCTCAGTTCATAGTCTGCTTGGGATTCTCTCTCCATGTCCCTCTGCCCCTCCCCAACCTCTCTCTCAAATAAATAAATAAATCTTTTTTTTTTTTTTTTAGAGTGACTTTATTTGAAAACAGATGGAGGTACTCACACTAAGAATAGGGCATAGTGAACCCTAATCTAATACTAGTGGCCTTTTAAGAAGGGAGAAATTTAGACACAGAGACAGGCACAGAGGGAAGATGGTGTGACAGCACATGGATACCAGGTAGAAAAGCATGTGACAATGGAGGCAGAGATGGGACTAAGGAACACCAAGGATTGCCAGCAATCACCAGAACTTTGATGAAACAAGAAAGGATTCTTCTGTAGAGCCTTCAAAGGGAAAATGGTTCTGCACATACCTTGATTTCAGAATTCTAGGTTCCATAACTGTGAGAGAACAAATTTCTGGTGAGTCACCCAGTTTGTGGTTCTTCACTATGACAAAGCCACAAAATAATAAAATTATTAAGGAAGAAGACTGCATTTCACCTGTGAAAAAAAAAGTACCAGCATATTCTAGAAGAAACTTGACCTAGCCTTGCTCTAACTCTGTAGCTTTTAAATTTTCAGGCTTATAGTAAGTAGTAGAGGACATTGACTCCTAGAAGATCAAGAACACATATAATTTGTATGACCTCACAAAAAAGGATTATCTCCATTTTTGTTAGTCTTGCAGGTGACAAAAAGGCCTTTGAACAATAGCTTCTGATCTAGGACTAGATTTGATAATAAGGCCATGGACATTATACAAAATATCTAGATAGAAGTTAACTGGCCTCTCTGTAGTCCATAGTCACTTCCTAATGGCCTAGAACTGTTGACCACATTCAAATGTTCATCTTTGCTAATTAATGTTTCTTTTTCAATGATATTAGTAAAAATGGCCAAGAAAAAGTTATTCTTGATATAAAGTGTCTGAAATACTGAAATACTGATATAAAGTGTCTGAAATACCCACTATTGACAGAGTCCCGGTGGGACACATTTTAAGCATAAAATGCCTAGTTTTTAGAGTTACAGTCTGCTAAATTGAAGTTTAAAGTTAGAGTACAAAAGAAGAAAAAGGGTTGTATTCATCTTGCTATGAGAAAATGGAATGAAAAGAAAAAATACAGGCCACTAGAAAATGCTAAGTGCATCCTATTAACCTTCTTAAATGCTCTAGGCATTCACAGAAACAGAAATATATCAATCAATTAAAAATGCTTTTCAGGTAAAAATATTCTCTTTTTATCCCAATCAGCCAACCTTTCACATACACACAGATACACACACACGTGGCACAATTTACAAGTGCAGAAAAGGAATTTACAAATTTGAAATTCATTTTTGCAGTGGATTTTATTTATTATTGGAGTTAGACATTTATTCTCACTGAAACATTACAAAGGACCCATCTATGGTATTCTTTATGACTTGTTTGTGTGAGTTTTAAGTTTTTGTAAATTTCCATGATTTAGCCATTTCTGTAAGAGTAAATATTGAAAGTGATGTGTCTGACCTTTACTAGTTAAGATCAGTCACTTGCTCTCAAAATGGACCAACCTCATAACCCAATATGTCCTGAGGGTGGGTTAAAGGGTTTCTGAATGTAGACATCACTGCCTACTCTGAGTGTTACTGACACTGATGACTAGATGCAAACTCTTAAATTACTCCATTGGCCACTGCAGTGTGAACATGAGATAAAATCTAGAAATGCTCTTGCAAGTGGTCGACCAGCATATCTTTGAAGTGTTCTAGTTCTGATGCTATAGAGCAAGCTTACACACATGTGACAAGAATGACTCCTACGGGGAGACCAAGACTGCAATTCATCGAGATGGAAAGGGGCTACATAATGTTTATTCCTCTCCAATAATAGAAAAATAAAAAATAAATTTAACTATGCCTTAATTCTTTGAAACACATAAGCATCTAATACCCATACCACTGTAATCTCTTCTGGTTTAACTTTGGAGTATATCCTGCTCGGTTCCAGTGGATAGAATATTTTCTCTAGAGCTTATGCCTTATCTTCATCAAGATACATTTTCTCTCTCTGTATATTGGACAATTGTCACTTCCAATTGGATCTGTTCTTTCTTAAATACGATGAATTTGGCATGAAATACTTTCCTGCACAGATTTCATGAAAAAAATTGATATAATGTTCTCTTTTACCCTAAAGATAGATATAGTCAGAGTTACCACTTAAAACTAAATTCCTTTTGATAATTCTCATTTTGAAGTGATTCAGAAGTCTTTTACACATAGGAAAAGTCATATTCCTAGAAGGTGAGACAGGAAAAAAGATCTACAAAACTTATTTTATTCTAGTATGTTTGAAAGTGAATCTCAATCTGTATATAACCAGCTCCTCATAATGCAGGCAGCTCAGCAACCGCATCTGCCTACACAGTGGCTCAGAAATGAGGAGAGGATACTTTTGTTTTTAGAATTGAACATTTTAACCTTAGCCAAGTACTCAGGTGGCAGGAATAAGTACTTAACAATTGTACATTTGTTTCTACCTTGACTGATGAAAAAAAAAAAAAAAAACAGCTTTCTGGCTAGAAAAGATTTAAGGAATTTCTTAGCTGTTTGACTTTGATGCATGTGTATAACTGCAAAACAAAAACTACGGTGGAAATAGCACTTAATTGGAAGCAAGGAAACCTAGCTTCTAGTACTGGATTATCTAAAAATTCCTATTCGATCTTGCACAAGCTGCCTCAGTTTCCTCACTAATTTAATGAGGGGGTTGGAATATTTTATCTCTCAGATACCTAACAGTTCAGAGGTCCTACAAGTTTATGATCAGGGAACCCTCATGTACTGTTCCATTCCCTTGCGGAAACTGGAGGTAAAAACAACAAGACTACTTCATTTTTAATTGCTCCAAAGAGTATTTGTAAAATCTTGAGCACTTTTCATTGAGAGTTATACTACAGTTAGTTCTCCTCTTGTTGTTTCTTTTTTTTTTTTACGATAGTCACAGAGAGAGAGAGAGAGAGGCAGAGACACAGGCAGAGGGAGAAGCAGGCTCCATGCACCGGGAGCCCGACGTGGGATTCGATCCCGGGTCTCCAGGATCGCGCCCTGGGCAAAGGCAGGCGCCAAACCGCTGCGCCACCCAGGGATCCCCTCCTCTCGTTGTTTCTTATCAGAGTTATCAAGTTTGGTTTTTCCACAGTTTATCATAGATTTGCTAAATAGCAATCATGTTACTGTTTTCAGTTTAATTAATGTTGAAATTTTATTTTCTTATACTTCTAAAGCATGAGGTTGCTAAACAGGGTGTATTCTTGCCTACTCCAGCTTAACAAGCAAAAAAGTTTTGAGTTAGCCAGCAATACGATCTAAATTTTATTTTGAATTTGAAATGATAAGAAACTCAGTGAAACTGTTGTTTTAATAAACTATACATAATGCATATCAGTTATTATAGAGAATAAATAATGTCAGAATTTTTATGTGCTTTGGACACCCAGTAAGACAATTTCTTACTCACTCACTCATTTGTTCATTCATTCATTCCTTCCACAAACATTCAAGAAACATCTACTATGTGCAAGACCCTAAATTAGTTTTTGGATAAAAAAGATAAACAAGTCAGTACTCTAATGATGGCAGCTCCTCCAGAGCACTGCTTCCACAAAATAATATCTTACGTACATGCATTTTTGCTTTTTTTCTGGAAAACAGGCACAATGAAGGAAGTTCTCACACTTAGTTTCTAAGTCTATTTTTAGTCTATTCTTGTCTATTTTCTGGCATTAACAAGCAAAAAAGCTATGTATTAACCAGTCATACAATCTAAATATGTTTTTAAGTGTATTTGTTTTGTTCATAATTGTTTAAATATAAATGTATTTAACGTTTCCTAACATCTATGCTTCTTATAATAAAAATGAGTAGCAATGGGTACCTAAAAAAATATCAGAAACATTTTGTATGTTGGGGCATCTGGGTGGTGCTGTTGGTTAAGTGTTGACTCTTGGTTTCAGCTGGGTCATGATTTTGGGGTCCTGGAGATCCTGGAGATTGGGTTCTGTGCTCAGCATTGAGTCTACTTGAAATTCTCCCTCTCCCTCTGAAACTCCCACTGATGCTATTTCTGTCTAAAAAAAAAATATATATATATATATATATATATATATATATATATATATTTAATTAAAAACAACATTTTGTATGTTATTCGTTTTTTCAGATATTTCTGATTTAATTTAATTAAAATAAATAAATTTATTTAAATAAAATTTAAATAAAAAATTAAAAAATATATCATGGTCTAATTTTCCATCTCCATTTGGAATAATTTGATTCACAGTCATAATAAGAATTAGGCACTTTAGTAAAATTTACTTGCAATGTATTATTTTCATTAAAAGATTAATTTTTATTAAAAGATTACATTAACTATGTTTTTGATTAAATTAGTAAATAAAATAAGTCTTGACTTTTTCTAAATTCTTCATGTTAAAAAAAAACAAACAAAAAAAAAACAAACGTGTTGCAGGCAACCTGGGTGGCTCAGCGGTTTAGCACCGCCTTCAGCCCAGGGTGTGATCCTGGAGACCTAGGATCGAGTCCCATATCAGGCTCCCTGCATGCACCTGCTTCTCCCTCTGCCTGTGTCTCTGCCTCTCTCTCTTTCTCTGTCTCTCATGAATAAATAAATAAAATCTTAAAAAAAAAGGGTTGCAAAATATCTTAAGGATCTAAGAGTGAATTAAAAATATATAATGGTTTGGATTGGGGTTCAGGAAACTGGGTGATGGACATTAAAGAGGGCACTTGATATAATGAGTGATGGGAAACAGGGCTTGCTGAGGACAAAGCATGAGCCCAGGGAAGCTCATTGACAAGTCCTTGAAACAGGCAGAGGGACATTCCTCTATGGACTCAACTGCCTCGATGTTAATACTTCGCTAAGGGTAAAAGGTGATCTTAGCCTGACCCACAGGATCCTGTGAGTCTCCTTTAACATATAAAAATTCCTTTCGAAGTTTCCTTTATCTCTACCCCCCAAGATATGTGTTGGCCATCATCCCTCAAGCACATGACCCCCCATATACTTGAAGGGTTTCATGAGTCAGGTTTTATTAGACGGTAATAAGTGACCTTTTCCCAACAACAGCCAGCCCCCTCAGTGTCCTGGAGACCTTGCTTCCAAAATTCCTTAGAGAGTACACGATCCTCAATCCCCTCCTAATTCCCAGGTATATAATCAACCACCCCTCACAGGCCTGGGGCAGCAGCTCTTCCTGCCCATGGGTCCTGTCCCTGGGCTTTAATAAAACCACCATTTTGCACCAAAGAAGTCTCAAGAATTCTTTCTTGGTCATTGGTTCTGGACCTCACCCCCCCAAACCTCACTTATATTCCAAAACTTCGTCAATGAGCACTAGGTATTATATACAATGATGACTCACTAAATTATACCTTTGAAACTAATAATACTATATATGTTAACTAAATTGAATTTAAATAAAAAATTAAAAAAATATCATGGTCTAATTTGGGGATTATTTGAATACATCATATTTTAGAGAAAAAAAAAACAAAGAAATAAAATACTTATTAAAGGATTGCTTATTGAGTAAATATTATAGGCCAGGAAATTTTTTAAGGTCTTAGAATTTTTAGATTTGGAAAATATTATCATTTTGGCTAGGGATCTTAAGGGCAATACATAGCATCTAAAGTTTCAGAACTGTGGAATCTTATGAGAGAGACAATTTGGAGGAGAGTAGATAAGAATAGTTGATTATTTGGCTTCAGTGAAGTCATATTGCTCTTCTCATTGGAATCCAATTTTCTTCTGGAACTACTCGAAATATTATTTTACTTCTGAATTACTGAATATGTCAAGTTGTTAATTTACTTTTACTCATCCTCACATAATGGAGAAATAAAGTAAATATGCAATTTTTACAGGATTTTCATAAAGGCCAACAGAGAAGACTTATGAAGTTTCTATGAACTTTTTTTTCCTACTCAAAATGCTTAAATTCTGAGGGAGTGGATTTCTCAGCACCTATGATTAATGTTTTACTGAATATAAGCACATGACTTATTTAGAAACAATATTGGAATTATATGAATGCCATATATAGAATTATATAATAATGCATTTCTTAGTAGTGTAAGTGATGAGGGAGCAGAAGGCTAGCTGAGGACAAACTACAAGCTGATACCCTGCAAATCCTACATGGGCCCCCTCCTCCTGGGTAGGATATGCATGACTTTTTTCAGGAAGCTCCCAAAGGTCTTAATGTCTTCCTAGACAGAAAAACAACCTTAACTTGACATTGGCAAGGCCTCCAGGATCTTTTTCTTCACCTCCCCCAACCTCATACTAAATAATAAATTGTTCCTCACAACCCCAGGGCAGCTCTTTCTGCCCATGGGTCCTGTCCCCAAGCTTTAATAAAACCATCATTTTTCACCAAAGACACCTGAAGAATTCTTTCTAGGTCGTCGGCTCTTGATCTCACCCCACCAAACCTCACCTATATTCCAAAATTCCATCAGAAGCATACTATTACTGTCATTATTAAAATATTTACATGTTCTTAAGCATAGACATGGATCTATCAAATTCACACAGCTCTTTTCACCATGAATTTCCTTAAGTTAAATATATAGAAAGTAGCATAGTAAGTTAACATAGTAAGTTAACCGAATTGTTGCATTTGTAATGACACAGAATAAAATACTAAAGAAAAACATTTCAGAATCATCCTGTTTTTTTTTTGGTTTGGCTTAAGTCATTTCATCTTAAAAAAATGAATTAACTACTGATATATCAGAAAATCTTAAATACACATCTGAACTTGTGATTTTCAATTACCTAGGATTCCCTAGGACCACACTGAGGCATGGAAAATTTAAAGAGCTGAGTAATGTTGCTTTCTTAGTCTGGGATTTCAAGTTTTTACCCTCACATTGAAACAATGCATTTCTCCTTATACTTGGCTCATAGCTCTCATTTTCAATACCTCTCTGGTTCTAGCAAGCATGATATTTCAACCATTAAATATGGGTGTCACTGATCTCTTATCAGATGCTTAATATGTACTTAATTAGTAAAATAAGCTATTGGATAAGTTAATTAGGAATTTATAGCAATCCCAACATCATATAATTGTGACTTTATGTGGGGTCTGAGAACAACTGGTCAAGAAAGAATTTGGGGGACTTTTTTGGTGCAAAACAGGTGGTTTTATTAAAGCATGGAGATTGGGCTGGTGGGCAGAAAGAGCTGCCCTGGGGCTGTGGGGAGCAATGAATTATATACTTTCAAGTTGTGTGTGTGTGTGGGGCGGGGGGGGGGGGGGGGGGGGGGGGGCGAGAGGTATGGGTGGGTGAAGACAAAAAAAGTTCCCAAAAGGATTTTCCTTTGTTAAGGAAAACTTATAGGATCCCAGGGGGCCTAGCTATTGTCAAGTGAAGGTTGGTTTGTTCCTCTAGGCAGGCATTAACAGGAAGACAGCTGGGAGTTCCTAGAGGAGAGTCATACTCTACCTGCCTCAAGGCTTTGTCAGTGGGCTGCAGGTTATAAGGAAGTTTAATTTTATCTACAGTCCCTTCTGCCTTTGTTCCCCGTTTCATAATCATCTTTTCATGACCTGAATTAGTACAGCGAGAAATGTAAATAAAATATACACTTTGTGTTTTATTTTCATATCTTTCTAGTTAATTTTCATAATTTATTATTACCAATACTACTTTTATTTTCACTCTTCCAAATGCCTTTGACATTTGAGTTTCTTCACATTTATATTTCATAACCAACACTCTGCCCCAAATGGTATTAAGGGATGCATCATAGCAGCCCACACACAAAAATCAAATAAATAAATAAATAAATAAATAAATAAATAAATAAATAAATAAATTTAAAAAAAGTAAAAGAAAGACTTGAGTACTTCATTAACAGAAGTGAGGCCTGAGAGAATTCCCTCTACATACATGCTTAATATGGTTCACTGACAGGAAGCACAACACCCTTGAGGGTGGTTTGGTTGTCGGGTCGATGAGGTGTGGGTGTACCGGGCCTTCAGTGACCAACCAGGGGAGCCCGATTTCCTGCAATGCCATGTCCATTATAACAAAGAATTATCTTCTGTTCAGCAGAACTCCTGAATGCCCTAAATAACTTAAGGCAGTGTTTTTCAAACATTACCGTGTTTATACATTGCCTGAAGATCTTATTAAATTTCAAGCTCTGACCAGTTCTCAGGTGAGACCTAGGTTTCTGATTCTCAGACTATGTTTTGAGTCACAAGTCCTGGGGGTCATTAACATACATGAAAACTTATTTATAAATTTTTGAGGTAAGAAACTACTTTTGTTTTGTATGTAAATGCAAACCATTTGGGGCACTGTTCTTACATACTTGGAATTTTCCAGGAATGCAAATATCTGACAGGGAGGTAAAATTGTACTTTGTTCAGACTTTACCAAAGAGTGTATCCTTTCAGAAAAATTACATAATCACCGATAGCAATGTTTCTGCTTATGTTTCTAATAAAACACACTTTATTAGTGTGGATGCTAGCTGCCACAACAATAATAATTCTTCATATATGTGCAAGCTTTTGACAATTTCTTTAGGTGTAATAACAAGTTGTACTTACAAATTTACATATCAAAATTCTCATTTTTGTAGTAAATTTATGTTTTTGGTGTTATAATTGTGATTTTAGTGATATTTCAAACTATGTGTATATGTACACTATATTTCTATAAATTTCATTTTGTAATAGGAAATGAGATATAAAAAGTATTTTCGTGAAAAAAAGTGGGACATTGAGTTGCACAGGGTTGAAATCAGTATATTGTTTCATGCAGAGGATTTGCTATTGTTCCATTTTACTGTGTTTTGTCTTTTTAACTTTTTGAAGAATCGGATTTAAAATACGATAAACCTATCACTGTGGTTTTAAGATCACATACTGAAGAGTAATTTTATTGTATATAACCAGCCCATCCCTCTAAATTCCCCACCAATTAGTATGGAAATATTTCTCCTAGCCTTTTCAGCTATAGCAGCATTATCTGCTTTTTTGTTTTTTGTTTTTTTGTTTTTAGAAATGCAAGAATCTCAGACTCCACCCAGATTTACAGAGTCCTAGTCTACATTTTATCAAGCCCTCCAGGTAGTCTGGATGCACATTAATACTTGAGAAGCATTGCTCTACCTTGAATACTGAAGCTCAGGCCACCTACCTGCCTCCTGGTGACAGCAGCAAGCCTGGGGGATCTTGGGTCCATTTTGCACACCAGAATCTGCAAACCTTATGAAGCTCGGTTGTGTGTCTTTTACATCTTGGCTTATTATTGCAGCTTACTATTTCCTGAGTATGAAGGAGATCTGTGCCATGAGTTCTCTTCTGTTTTATTTTGGGTATATAGCAGGTCATTGCTTCCAATGGAAGGAAGGGAGGACACTGTGGGGGAGGGGCGCTAATGGGGTTGCAGGTAACCTCAAAATACAGGGAAAAGGGAAGGAGGTACACTCCCCCCGCCCCCCTGCACAGGGACTCTGGCCTCTGCCAGCAGCCTTCACCCTCTTGCTCATTACTATTGTTTCTCCAAAGAACAATAGGACACAGATTTACAACAGACCCAGAATCATGTTTCTTTACTCTTACTCCTATTCTCTTGCAGGAGATTTGCTGTCACAATTAAACAGATTTTTTTTTTTCTTTTTCTATGTAAAATTTTGAAAAATGAGATTTGAGTAAATCTTTTCTTCTCCCATTTCCCTTCTTCAACTCCCTAAAAATTCCTACTAACCCTGTATCACTATGTCAAAGAAAACCTGACTGCAATAATCTCTCATCACAAGGGTCTTTAATTCAACTAGCATTTCCTCCCTTAGCCTGGACTTGCTCTTCAGAGTAAACCAATTTTAATACCTAAGACACAGAAATTTCTCATTGACTGAGAAACAGGCAGGCCTAGGGAGGGAGAGATGGGTGGAAGGAGGGGCGGGGCACAGAATCAGGCTCACAGAAATCCCAAAAATGTGGAGATGAAAGGGAACTCAGACTGAGCCAACTGGCACTTCTGGTCATCTAGATCATGTTATCAAGTAGCTAAAACACAGATGATTCGCTTGCCCTATGAAAACTCTTACAGAAGTTCTGTGATCATTCATAATGAACAAAATACAAAGGGGGAAGCAGATAGTCTCTTAGTTTTAAGTTCCTATTGTTGAAAATCTGAAAAGCATTTTAGAACCTCAGAGGAAACTTTTGGTGTCTTTTTTCAATATCCCCTTGCATTTCGTATGCCCCTATTTCTTAGCCCACTTGGCCTCAGCCACCCTCAAGCTGACCCCTGTACCTTCTAGTGATAATCTACCAAAATATCGCCTCCTGGAAGATATATTGTTGTTTTCAAATCTGCTTTATTTTACTGAGTCGATGCATGTTCATGTTTCTGCAAATGTCATATGTGTCATGAACATGTAAAGACATAGTAGGAAATCTAGCCACGTTCACAGGTATACAGCCAGGTATGACCTAAATGGAGCCCATAAATGCTTTGTCAGGGCAATCAGATTCTCCCGTTCATACACCAGCTTCTTCCCTGTGTGCATTAGCCTGTCTGTCCTTGGAATACCTTTTTATCCTTTTGTAGACAAGACCAGTAATTCATGAGAGAGCTGGGAATAGAAAACAGTCCTCCTTATTCCCAGCAGAGTATTCTTGCCACTAGGTTATATTGACTCCTTATACACATTAGCTGTTTCACTTGCACACTGAAACAGATCAGTATTTTTGATTGAGTTTGACATTTTGAAATTTAACTACAATAGCTTATCCTATAAACAGGAAGTGACTGTAAAACAGATGTTCTTATTTAGAGAACATGTTACCAAAAGAGCAAAACACTAAATTTGTCCTTGCTGTAATTGTGTCATTTAAACCAAGAGGAACAAGTCAGAGCCCTAAGACTGAAGAAACCCTGATAGGAAAATTATGCCATCATTCAATGTTATAAGATGTCACCTGAAGAAAGAATGTGATTTAATGTTCAACACTGTTCCCAAGTGATATGAATACCAATTTCCAAATTCTGGTATACAATTACTGAGTGAAAACCTTCCAATATGTATGGAAGTAAAGACTTGTGGATGGTTTTTAGTAAATTAAGGAAAAGATTCATCCTTAAATTCTGGAAACCAATGACTATGGTTTAAAATTTTGTGAAAATTAATTCTGTGTATTCATTAATCATGAGCTTTGTCTATGAAAGTTAAGCAGATGGATTTCTGTTTGTTTTACAAATAGACAAATTTAGCATAAAGTCAGTCAATTCTGAAATCAAAAGCTTTTCAAAGTATCATGAATATATATGTAGAATGGATTTTAAGAGCTATTGAAAATTGTATGGGTTTTAGAAGAAGATGAGTATTTGCAAGCATTTTATCTGGAGATAATACTTAGGACTAGCCTGTGATGCCTACCAAGATCATTACTCCAACCCGCACAATTGATGGGACCCTGACCCAGGCTCATCCCAAATGACCCAAATTAGGACAAGGTATTAGGAATGAGCACATTGACAGATTTAGTCAATTACACATGAGAAGCCAAATTGTATATGTAATTGTTTGATTGTTCTTTCGGTTATTATTATTATTATTTTTTTAGTTCAGAAGTAAGAGTGTGTTTTGGAAAAACCATAATGACACATGACTAAGCTGGAGCTGAAATCAGATAGTGCTAATCTGTTGAGAGAGGAAATGAATCAAACACTTAAGGAGTTGCTGTCATGAGAATCTCTATAACTCTGATGGAGATAACACAGACATGGCTCTTGCCTTTCGGGAATAAGTCCCAATGTGGTATGTCTGTACCTAATTTCCTGTTCCTAAATTATGAAGATCTGCTAATTTCTTCCTTGCCAAGCAAAAGTGAAAAATAAGAATTTACTCCATTACTTAAGGCAACTTGACTCAGAAATTATTTGTGATGTTATGGCTACAATATTCCAAATTTTCTTGAGTCAACCAAATTCAGATATGTAATTTTAAAATTATATTTCTAAAACTGACTTTGATTTTTACTGTGAATCTGCTTCATGGTACAGAATTTAATTTACACATGTAGGGGCTATCAAATGAATACTTTTCTTAAGATACATAAACTGGGGGATCTGGCTGGCTCTGTTGGTGGAGCACGTGACTCTTGATCTCAGGGCTGTGAGTTTGAGCCCCACGTTGGGCATAGAGGTTACTTTAAACAAAAGAAAAAGAAAAAAATAAATTAATTACAGTCTAGTTTAGAAGCTTCATTTTCGGTATTCCCAGCTATTCCCATCATTGTAGAGAGAAGCATGGACCTAAAGCCTCCATAAGAATCTACTTATGGAATTGGATACATGTCCATGGTGAGCATTAGATGGACCAGAGATCCATCATTTTTCTGAGTAAGATGGTTCTGGGCTGACATCAGCCACTGATTTTATCACTTTGGAAAGAAGTCTCATAGTAGCTCATACCAATGATCGTTCTAATTTGCTGTGTGCAAGCTCTGATTTCCCTGGTGTATTTGGCTACGTATTTTATGACTCTGTGGTACATAACATGATATATTTCTCTGGATGTGTAACTCCTTGAATCATGGGATGATGAAACAGATTTCAATTATTACTAGCTTCTAAGTTCAACAGGAAACATTACACTTATTTTTCAGGCACTTCAGAAACATAGGAATTATACAGAAAGAGCTTATTAGAGGCCACCTCTCATACCTAGCTGCACCATAACCTACTTAGGTATTCTCACTTGAAAGTGAAATGGAAATTTTCCAATGTAGTTCCTCATTCAAAATTCTCTTGTCTTAGATAATCTCTAAAATTCAGGGATTTCATTGCATAATATTTTATTTGTTACACTTAAAATATCAGAATAGTCTGTTCCCAAAGAACTTGTTCTTCTTCTTGTATTTCCTGAATTTATTTCTAGAGAAAATATCAGAAAACCAGTAAGCATCAGATAACTAATTGAAAACATAACTAAGAGGCATCCTGAAACCAATACTGAGCTGTATACAAGAGTATACAATCGTAAAAAAAACAGTACATGAGTTCTGACTTTTATAGAGGTGTATACACAAGCAATCCCAATGGTTAACCATCATATCTGTGGTAATAATGAAAGGAGGGGAGTTTTTTATGAGAAAAAAATATTGAAAATAAAAGAAAGAGTAAGGATAATGAGAGGAAACTAGACATAGCAGCTGTTGCCATTTATATTGAGATAATCCTTATTAGAATAAAATGTGAACAGGCATTTCCATTATCCTTGGAACTTCTGTTTTCATAGATTTCAATAATAATCATGCCATGACCGCAGTGGCTAGTGATAGCCATTTAGTGAAATAAATCAGAGCAATACATAATCATCTTACTTGGTTTTCTGCCCCTATTCTCAGCAAATAAATTGCCTGAGCATGTCATGTTATTTTTCTCTCCACCTCACTGTTCACCTCCCCACCCTCTACAGACATCCTGTGTTCCAAGATTATTAAAGGAAACTTAAGGCCAATAGTTCAAAGCGAGTAATTTTCATCTCCTAGGAAGGGAAAAATGGATGAAATATAAAATGTATGTTTTGCCCCTTTGTATTCTTTCCTCTGCCTGGTTGTTGGTGATTATGTAGCTTAAGGACAGTAATGAACCCAAGGGATCATAAGATATACTCTATAATTCATCTCATTAAAGATAAGTGATTTATATATTGCCTGTATCTAAAAACATTAAAGACACTTGATGCACCTCAGGTAAGAGAAACATAAACATTAAAACAAGGTAACCTAAAATGGTAAACCAATAATTTACTGGTGTAATTATTAGTCTTTTTTACAATTGAATTTTCACATTCAAGGTTAAATTGGTTATAACTCTAAAATACGATAGATCTATCTGATAGAGGAGGAAGGCATCCTCTGTCAAAGGGTGATGAGGAAAAAGTCATCTGAACCACAAAATAATATAACTGAATTTAATTAATATTCTAATAATATGATAAAATATGGGATTTTTAAATGTTAATTTATAGAGTACTTTAATTTTAAAGAAACTTTACCCTCAGCATCCTCTGACTGAAGAGAATTAAATTTACCATAACATTAATTTAAAATAGTCAAGAGAGTTTGTGGGCACAATAAAGACATGGCATAATAAACCATACATGACCACCTTTAAAACATTTGAAAATCATGTTTTAAGAGATAACTCCCTAACAATATAATTCAAGATTGGTCATCATTTGGGGGGTCCATTTTCTTCTTTTAAAATAAATTATGAAAGCTCTGGAACCTGCTGAGAGAATTTTAGAAAGGTTTTAATATGTAGTGCCTAATTCCAACAATTATGAAACAGTGGTAAATTTCTGTTCTGTTTTGTAGGGGCAGAGAAAAGAAACTGAATGACTTCAGGAATAAAATAGCCCGTACTTTTTATTGTTCTCATTAAATTCTTCTTAATGCATCAACCAGGGCTGAAATAATTCTTCTATTATTATAAAACACAGATTGAGAAAGAAAATGTGGCAACCTGGAAACCTCAGACAAAATCCTGAATCTGGTCAAAGTAAAGTGGAGTTAATAAATCCCAGTCCACTTACAAGTTTCAAATCCTTAAAATCCTGCATGAATTGCTTCCACATCTTACCTGGCCTCCCTTTTATTTATTTTGGAAGTAGGAGTGGATAATATGCTAAACTCATTTCCAATTTCCTTCTCTGGTTTCTTTGCACTTGGTTTATTCCCAAGAGGCCCTTGGGAAGGCTGCTGGCAATCATTTACATAAATCCTCTCTCTGTAGAGGCTGTTCTTTGGGAAAGTGTAATTTATTGTCTTTACTTCCTTCAGAGAAATTTTTTTTAAATTCCTTCTTTCTTCTTCCAGCTAGATTGTTTTGAACTTCCCCGTTTTTTGTTCCATAAATCCCATCAAAGAGCAGCGAGACCCAACAATAATTCCACATTGTGGAAGCTGGCTCAGAATTACAGGGTTATCTCTTGATGCCATAATGTTTGTAATTCCAAAATCAACTATACTTTTTTTTTCTTTCCAAAAGTCAACTAGAAGTCATATGATCCTTGGTGACATTTATCTAGCAGACAAGACATAGTCCAAGTTTTCTTGTAAGCTTTAGGTTAAATGTGCTGTTCAGTTAACACAACAAAAATTTTGAAATGCGTATCATCCCATAACTTGTCCCTCAGGAAACCAGCCAATGCATCAACAACCAACAAGTAGCAACAACAAAATACTAGCACTTGGGAAAAATCTGCGTAGATAGGCACATAGATAGAGGATAGATGATAGATCGATCGATTGATCGATCAAGATGAAGATACAAAAATTTATGCATAGACACATTTTCCCAACACTGTTTATGATGTCAAATGTTCCCCAATACCATGTAAGAAACTTAGGGATTCATTTTTTCCTTCTTTTTCAGTTTTAGGGTCAATTTTATGAAGAAAATCAATATCATCTCTAGTGATAGCATGGCCAATGTATTTGCCATTCCACTTCAAAGTGCTTCGGCGTTCGTGGACATATCAAAAATAACATGGTGTAATACCCACAGGCAGTATCAATATCAATATAACAATTAGAAACTCAGAGACTTTCCTGGAATTCTGTAGAGATGGGGAATCTTTTTTTCTCACTAAATGATGACCCAGGCATTAAGTTCTTTCTTAAATCAAACCAAAAACCACTTCTACATTTGCACAGTCACATTGAACTGATTTTCCAGGCTTCGTGCCTATTTAGTACAAGTATCCAGACTCCATCTCTGACTTTTACCACTAAACTCTTGACTTTCAGTAGGCTCCAAGCAAGATTCTCATTTTTGTTAATGAAAAGATTATATAACTACAGCAGCTCCAATATACTCTGAACATTGCTGTTGATCTTGAACTCCCATTCTTCTTTTAGTGTCTCCATTTTCAGTCCTGCAATAGACTGTGAACTGCAATTGAGAAAAATGAAAAATTGCATAAGATGTTTTAACAAAACCACCTGAGAATCAGAGTCTGTGATATCTCAACCATTGTAATCATGCCTTGGATCAAAGAAGGGAGGGTATTTTTAATAGATGCCGTATCTGTACATTAATTTTTCCAAGTTGCAAACATAAATAGCCTTCCACATCTCATCTACACCAAAAATATATTGTGTTTTAATAAAAAAATAATTGGCATGTACTAATTTTAAGAGTAGCTATAATTAGATAATAGGCAGAGGGAGAAGCAGGCTCTCTCAAGGGAGCCTGGTGTGGGACTCAATCCCAAGACCCCGGGATCAAGGCCTGAATGAAAGGTAGATGCTCAGATGCCACCCAGGCGCCCCTATCTCAACAGTTCCTTAGAATCATCAGTAGATGTTGACATTTAATGTACTGTAATTTTTTTAAGCAATTGAGCATTGTGGTTATAGTCACGCTTCATTTGTTACTGTATTTATTTATTTGGGAAACAATATTAGTTATATTTTGTGTAGGTTTCTAAAATTAAGCAGTTTAGAAATGAAATTTGCTTTTCAAGGATAATACTAGTTTTAGTATTCAGCCTGTCTTGCATGCATGCACCTGCTAACCTAAGAGCATTCCATGGCCAATTAGGTGAAATATTTCCATGGTAGACAATACATGAGGATACACCTGTGAGCCATGGAGATCAAGTCCTTCAACGTATTGTCAGAAAAAAAAAAAAATATATATATATATATATATAAGAGTGAGAGAGAGGGAAGAAAGACAGAGAGACAGAGAAAACTAAGCACTAGAGCTTTGGTTCTCAACATTTAGCATGCCTCAGAATCAATAGAGCTTGTTAAAACACAGACTGGTGGATGTAGAAGACAGAATTCTTTTTTTTTTTTTTTAAGATTTTATTTATTTATTCAGGAGAGACACATACACAACAGAGAGAGAGAGGCAGAGACACAGGCAGAGGGAGAAGCAGGCTCCATGCAGGGAGCCTGATGTGGGACTCAATCCTGGGTCTCCAGGATCAGGTCCTGGGGTGAAGGCAGCACTAAACCACTGAGCCACCCGGACTGCCCTCAAAACCCAGAATTCTATGGTAGTTCCCAAGATCCCTGGTTCCAGGTCCACACACACTTTCTTGAACTTATTCAACTCAAGCACTAAATAGTTGGTGCTGTGAGGGGAGTATTGCTGAAGTAATTGAGGTCCCAAATCAGCTGACCTTATGAGAGAGTGATCATATATGTGTGTTTGACCTATTTTTAAATCTGGATCTAGAGGTGAGAGACAGAGCAAATGAGAAAACAGAAGCACTACAAGGATATGGTGCGCTGCTCAGGCCTAAACATGGGAAGGACCATAAGCAAGGCATTAGCATAGCCTGTTGGAGCTGAGAGCAGGCCGTGGGTGACAACCTGAAACACCATGGAACTGCATTCCCATATCCACAAGGAACTAAATTCACCCCAAAACCACAATAAGCTTGGAAGTCGATTCTCTGGTAGAGATTCTAAACAATAACTTAGCTCAGGTAACACCTTGATTTCAGCTTTGTGATACCATGAGCAGAAAAGCCAGCCTGCCATGATGAATTGTGGCCCACTGATCTGTGAATGAATAAATGGTGTTGTTTTAAATTGCTGTGGTTTGGGTGATTTGTTATGCAGCAAGAGAAATTGAATACACTAGGCCTACTCCCAGAAGTTTCTTATTCAGCTGCTCTCAGGTAGGGCCTGAGATTTTGTACATTTAACAAATTTGCAGATGCTACTACTGCTGTCTGTCTGCAATTTGAGAACTATATGGAATAAGGGCTTCGGGTCATGATGGACGACTGCTACTCCTTTTGTCATATGGTGGCGTCCATGAGAGAGAGTAGAGAAAATAAACTTTTTATACTGTTTAGATAATTCTACATCTGGACTCTGAGTGAATCTTCCTTTATTTTTTTTTATTATGTAAATATTAAAACATATGCCAAAATTGAAAGAATAGCATAATGAACTCCCATGCACTTATGAACCTCAATAACAAACTTCTGCAATGAATAGGATTTGGCCAACCCTGCAGTCAGTTAAGCAACCATCTCTTGGTTTCGGCTCAGGTCATGATCTCATGGTGGGAGGTAGCCCCAAGTTGGGCTCTATATTCTATACTTGGTAGTCTGCTTGAAAATTCTCTCCCTCCGCCCCTCCCCTGACTTGTGTTCCTGCTCTCTCACTCTCTCTCAAATAATCTTAAAAAATTAAAAAAAATAAATAAATTGCCAACCCTGTCTCATCCATGTCCCTGTCCAATTTCTCACACTTCAGTGATTATTTTGAAGCTAATCCCATGCATCATATTAATTAATTACAAAATATTTTAGGATCTATCACTAATAGGTTATTTTTAATACAGTTATAATATTATTTTACCATCTAATAAAAATGGAAATATTCAGTATTTTGAGATAGGCTATTACTGATTTTTTTTTTAATTCATGTCCAGATAAATGAGTTGAGATTAGAATATCTGTTTATCTTTCCTGCCTTTCCAAGGGAAAAAAAATCATTTTATAGAGACAATTGGTTTCTAGCTTGGGGAAAACTAAAGAGATTCTTTTGATCCTGAACACACAAAATTGCTAAAACATAATTTGAACAGTACTTTACATTGTAAAGGCGATTTACCTGAAGTTAAACAATGGAAAAGTGGCTGTGAAGATTCTTAACAATTTACCTTTCCAGATTTTCTGTGCCCAATTATTTTATGTGCATATATGACAAATGAATATTTTTGTTAATTGTAAATGGCTACTCTTTCATCTCTGGGACTTTTCCTTAACCAGAGGTTCCTGTATTTTTTTTCTGAGAACTGACAGGGTTATGTATATGAGTATAGAGCTAGAGCTGGAAGTAAATAAAATACCCCACATAATGAACAAGAACTCAAACCACAAATGAAAACTTTTGAAGGGATTATGACAGACAGGATGGGAAGGGGGGATAATTCTACATAAAACAGTGGAATAAAAAAATAAAACAGTGGAATAGAGCCCATATAAATACTTCAGTACATCACTGTTAGTGCTGTTCAAATTTTTGTTTCTGGAATCACAAACAAAAAATGATGCAATCACATTTCTTAAAATCAGTAAAGGCTGAATAGCCCATCTTTGATACTAAAAGAAAAAAATAATAAAACAGGCAAAATTCATTAAGGCAAAGACTCTACAGACAAAAGAAAGCATTGGAATCTCACATTATCTTTAGTGTTATATGACTTTCTAGTCTTCCTATTAAAACCTATTAAATCTTTATTTAGAAAGATAACAGTCCACTAGTTTTCCTATATTTGCTATGAAATAAATGTGATGTTTATGTTTTGATTTCATTTTGATGGCAGCCATTAGAGTATATATTTGAAGTTCTGAGCTATATCTCTGCCACCAATTTCTAAGTATCACATTCTACTTGATGCTTTCATAAAGTGATGAGCTAAATGGCAAAGCATATGAATAGTTTAAAGAGGACATCATAAGATCGCTGAACAAAAATTCTTTTATATTGTGTGCAAATATCATTTTCAAACTTATTCTTTCTAGCTCACCTAAAAATTGCATTTGTCAGAAATTATGATACCAGCTCTTAGTGGAAATGGAAGAAACGTAAGTCAGCAGGAAGTGCCTAATCATTCAATGTAGAGAGAATATACTTAAAAATGACAGAAAGGCCCCAAGTCTCTGGAAAAGTCTTGAAATTTCAGTCTTCTCCTACAGAATTGAGGACCATTGGAGACCAATGCATATCCCCAATATACACCCTAGATTTTGTAAACCTGTTGTTCTTTGTTTTAGGGCATAACACAAATTTTACCCCACATCACCTATCCTGAGTGGTGCATTTTGGTAGAGACAGAATAAATAATAAATAAATAAATAAATAAATAAATAAATAAATAAATAAATATAAATAAATAAAGCCTTCACATAAATACATTTATATTGATATGTATAAAGACATGTACTTGTTTACATTATGTGGATGTTCATGAATAAATAAATATGTATATATTTACATATTATATTCCTTTTGCCTGAAATACTTGTCCTTTTGTCACCCAGTTCCTTCTAAGTCTCATTCAAGATTCAACCTAAGTTTACTCTATACCTTTATCCCCATCATCCTATCAACAAATACAAAAGTTCCCTGATTCATAATACCAAATAGTATCTTTTATAATTTCATCTTATGGCCGATATTCTTAAGTTTGCAAATTCAAATAGTCAAGTTGCATAGAAATCATGGCCGAATTTAAGATTTAACTGTGGTTAAATGATCAAATGGGTGAATCAATAAATATATTAAAGTTAATAGAATTTGATAATAAAGTGATACTTCAGTTACTAACATAGACTGGACAGTCATTCAGAAAATTCCACCCCCTTTTTTTTTTATTCCACCAAACATAATCCTAGACTATATCTCCTGGCTAAAACTGCTCAGTCAGCCCATGTGATTTATTTTAATCTGAGTTATATGAATCTTGTATAACATCTATAATCATGATCAGCTAAATATTTCCTATGTGATCCTTTCCTCTCTCTTTATTCATCCCTCAGCTGAATCCAAACCCCCGGGTAACTTTAAATTTGTACAATCTTTTAAATATAATAGCCTCTTCTAGAATGTGTGGAGCCTCTCTACTCCTTCTACCTCTCTACCCTCTCTACTCCCATCAAATTTTATCCAAGCAGGAAATAACGTTTTCTTGTTACACCAGCTAGCATTAATTTAATTAATACGAGAGTCGTTATCGGAAGTGGGATACAGAATTGAAATTCCTCAGATATGTCGCATTGTTGGTCAGGCAATGAGCTACAAGGATATTGACAAAAGAAATTGGAAAAAGGGATCTCTATCATGTAGTGAGCAAACAAATGTCCAAAATGTCACCTCTGATACCTCGCAAGGCAGACCACCTGTTTACTGTTCTAGAGGGAGAGATTGGAAAACAGAAGTTAGTAATGCATGTTGGCGGCTATTAGCTCCATTTGGCAAAATATTAGAAGAATAAAATGACCTCAAGTTACAATTGCCTTATTTGCAAGCAGAAACGAGAGGAGAGAAAGTACAGATAATTGAGACCATATCAGATTAGCTTCTAGACCCTAAACAGTAAGATTAAATTTTTAAAAATATTTTGAACATCAAAACCCTTTTGACTTAGTTTTGAAAATAAGACTAGGGTCCCCAGCTTCAAGGTCACTTCTATTAAACTGAGCAAGAATACCTTGGAGACAAGGAAGAAGTACAAAAAATCGAAAACCATAGAAGACACCTGGGTCTGACTGAATACAAATATATTAAAAGAATATTTCATTTTAAGGGAATGTTATTGTCAAAGAAACTATAATTCCAAACTAAAAAAGAAAATCTTTGATGATTATACTCTTCTGGTCTTAAAACTGTACCTGAAGGAGGCTGGCTGTAAAAGTCAGAGCCTCCTAGGAAGCATCCTCCTCAACACTCACCTTTCTGTTGTGACTATTGAGACTGAGGCACAAGTAAAATCCTTCCAGATTTCAGAACCATGACACGGGGATCAGTGTTCAAAGAAGCTCCTCTCAGGTAGCAGCTTCAAGGTCTAATCAAGGCACCTTCACTCCCCCAATGGGAGTTTGAGAGCTGCCTACACCTGACCTGGGCCTACGCAGCAGGATTTTGTATCTGACACTGATGGTCCTGTTTCTCCCATCTGTCCCTTTTGTCAGATAGAGCTTGTTGTGTTTTACCTTTTCCATTATACATTTGTTTCTCAGAGAAGGTTTCAGGTAAATGGCGTTTTTAATGTGCAGATCTCCATAGTTCAGAAAACAACATGTAGGTTTGAGCTGGTGTTGGCTGAAGGAGATTTGGGGCTATCTCCCTGGGAGAGCAGGTGAGGCAACCTGTGTTGAGGCAAAACAGGTAAACAGCTGCCTGGTGAACAGAAAGGCCGGCTGTGACCAACAGAGCATGGCTGGATGTCTACATGTCCTTACATTTTGGGCACACATTACCTCTTATTTTTCATCCTCTTTTTCATAGGTCTTTATGACTACATTCTGGCCAATGGATAATCGAGTAGATGATGTATTTCACTTTTAGTTAAAATGCCTTCACCTACACATACACACAAAATGACATGAAATAAAATAATAAAATAAAACAGAATAAAATAAAATAAAATAAAATAATAAAATAAAATAAATATAAAATAAAATAAAATAAAATAAAATATAAAATAAAATAAAATAAAATAAAATAAAATAAAATAAAATAAAATAAAATAATAAAATAAAATAAAAAAATTTCCATGCTGTCATCTATTCATTTATTCCTGGTCAGTTGACTGGTGTTGACACTCAAGTCACCTTGGGAGCTGTGACAATGGCTGCTGCCTGTCAGCTTAGGTTTCTGACAGGGTATGGGAAGAGAAATTGCCCCCTGCACATCTCCCAACAGCCTTCCTCAACTCACACTACATTAGACTTTGAGCAAGAAAGAGATTTTTATTATGTTAATTCACCGAAATGTGGGGAGTTATCTATTACGTCAACTCAACTAACATCATTTTATTTTAACAAACAGAGTAACCTTCAACTAAACCCCAAATTTAATGTAAAACTTTGATAGAACAATTCAATAAACACGTATACTCTTCCAAATACCATTTAACAGCCTTCCAAATATTTCACTTTCATGCGTTGCAGTTCTTTTTATCCTTAAAATGCATATATCTTTCTCAAACTCTATCTTTCCTGCCGATCTGACCTGGGGATCTTACTTATGCTAGGCTCTCCTCCAAGCTGCCTACATCAATGGATTTCCCCGAGGGCGACTTTCCTATGACTGCTTTTTAGATCCCAAAGAAGAATTTCTATTTTTCCAGCTTTGAAAACGATAACCCTGATTAACTCCTCTCAGTTTCTCACATTGGCAACGAATCCACCAAGGAGGGAGCTAAACACACTCTAAATATCTAAATAAACTACATTAACATTTTCAAAACGCTTTCTTATAGGATATGTATGTGTATTTTTTGACATGCACCTACAAATCTGTGTCACAGGAGAGGCAGTGGCTAATAGTCCCATTTTTACTAATAAGTAAAGGCTGGGGAGTTGACTTGCCAATCACCCAGCTGGTGTGGGGCTGACCTGGTGTTTGGCTTCCTGCTTCAGGAGCTTTCAAATTCAGCAACGTGCTCTCAGTTTTTAACTTAGCACGACAGATCACGACTGCTTTCTTTTTAAAAATGTTTTTCCTGAAAAAAGATAAACTTTGTTCCTGAGATCTGAGAGAGCATATTATATTTTGTGAAGTCTTCAGCATCTATCATAGCTTCTCAAACATCATGGGCCCCAGTTAAAAAAAAAAAGTTGATTGGATAATTGTTTCCAATCTTCATGTCAGTCTTTCATTCATTTGCTCATTTTTGTTGTTGTTGTTGTTTTTCTGAGAGGAGTTACTTTTGGCCTTCTCCGGCCATGCATAGCTAGCTTCTCTCTCGGGAGTTTATTTCCAGCCACCTACAGTGCTTACTAGATGGTTTCCTGTCTGTATTCCAGATACAAGGAAACGGTATTAGGGAAGGACTTGCACCTCAATGTGGCTTGTGCAACTGTGTATCTGTAACCTTGGAAGAAACCTTGGAAGAAAAACGTGGAAAAGTTTCCTTTACACCTGCTGACTTCATGCAAGTATCTATAAAAGTAGGCAGGCTAGCATCAGCCTTCAGCAGAATTAGGAAAGACATTCATATTCTCTTTAGTGGCTGGGTATTTCTTCTGAAATAAATAACCTTCCTCGCTGATTATTTGTCGTTGATCAGATCTTGTAAATACTTAAACACGGTTTGCCTGGATATCATAGGTCTGGGTTTTTTTTTTTTTTTTTTTTTTTAATTTTTATTTATTTATGATAGTCACAGAGAGAGAGAGAGAGAGGCAGAGACACAGGCAGAGGGAGAAGCAGGCTCCACGCACCGGGAGCCCGATGTGGGATTCGATCCGGGGTCTCCAGGATCGCGCCCTGGGCCAAAGGCAGGCGCCAAACCGCTGCGCCACCCAGGGATCCCCATAGGTCTGGGTTTATGTGTTTAGTGGGAGAGGGGATAAGACCGCCACCCTCGCAGGAATGATTGAAGGATTGAATGAGAAACACATGGTGAAAGATATTTCAAAGATTACAATAATCCAATTGTTGAATAGTTTTCAGATACACAAAGAGAACTGTTTAGTTAAATTTTCAGAACCATTAAAAGGAAAAAGAATAAAAACTAATAGTATCATAATTAGATTAGATTGGAGAAATCACATGGGAGGAGAGTGGGTTAGGAGGAGAATCCTCTGTGCAAGCCCACCCAAGGCTTTATTAGAACAAACTGGTGCCCTGCGTGCTTGTGTTATTTGGTCAAGCCTCATGCTCTGGGGCATGAGCTGCTTCTCTTAAACGGCTGTTAGGACTCATGAGGCTTTCACAAAAGTTGGGCTATACTGAATTCTCCAGAGAAGCCAGAGCTGGTAAGCTTTCAGCTCACTTGAAATAAGTGGTGCCAGAGAAACTTTGTAGCTGGGGATACATCTATGCTAGGGGGGAGTCGTTTAGAAGGACTTTCGCCCCCAAATCAGACCAAGTATCCCGGGGCAAAATAAGTGCTTTCAGCTTTGAATAATTGGTCCAGTCCCTTCTCTGCACTACCTCCTAATCCATGAGCCTGGGAGCTGTCTGCTGACCCCTCACCCATTTCTTTCGTTTTCTGGAATTCTCATTTACCTGGCACCACAGAGCAAGGCTCATGCATTTTAGCCTCTTTTTCCAGTTGGCGGAACCGAGTTTCAAGGTTTAGCAGCTTTATTTTTTCAAGAAAAAAATAGCAAAGCTAGTGATGGGAGGAGGTGAATTTGAGTAGAGTTACATGTGACCTCCAATTACCCTCTATTCTCCTTTGCATGATTTTTCTCAAAACATCCCATATAAACGTTTCCCAGGGAAGAAAACTGAAACTTGGAGGGATTAGTTGACTTCTGTTTGTTGTCATGACCCATATGTGGTTTATCAGGTCATGACCTTTCTCTTCAGCCTCTACACTCAATAGTCTTTGCACTATATCATTCTCTTTACTCTCTTTTTACATTGTTATTTTTTACAAGAAATAAAATTATTACTCTGTGGGGTTATGCTTGTTAACTAAAATTACTGTGGTGATCATTTCATAACATAGACCCATATCAAGCAGTTATGTTGAACACCTGAAACTGATATATTATATTGATTATATCTCAATAAAACAATGTTTAAAATTAAAAATATATATATATATATTTTACCTCAGGCTAACATGAGACTCGATGATGTCCACAGTGAAATTTGACTTATTATTTATTATTGAAAACAAGGGCAATGCTGTATCTAAGCCATAGTTGCAAGCCTCCAAAAATATTCAGACCCCAATCGATGAGATTTTTGGTTTGAAGCTTAAAAGAAAATCTGCAGTAATATCTATATAATTTTGTATCCCAAACACAGGAAATCTCATAAATTGGATCCTTTTTAATTTGTTTTTTTAAGTGAAAGCACCAGTTACTGGAGATGTGTATAAAAGAGTACTCCTGTCATGTTTCTCTAATGATTTTTCATGTCAACAAACCACGTATTCATTCTTTGTGCTGTTTAAAATAGTAGCATGAAAATATTTCCAGCTTTATCTTATGGCAAGGGGCCACCACATGGGCCCATTCCTGAGTAGCCATATGGCAATGGTGCTGCCATCTGCTTCTCCTGATACTCCTTTTCCTGGCAAAACTTGGACCCATATGGGTTCTTTGTGTCTCATCTGTGTGCCTCAGGAGGAGAGGCAAAATCAGGATCTATACTTTTCTCTGGAAACAACTTTTCATAGTTACTCTGAACATGAAGATCATCTCTTTTCTATTTACCTTCTTCTAGGTTTTACACACCTGCTTTCTTCTAATAGAAGCAGGAACAATTTGATTTCAGGAATATGTGAAAACTGTCAGGGCAAGCTGTCAGGTTTGAGGCATCATAATCACCTCAAAGGATTGACTGGCCTGTGCTTTGTGGATTTGAAACTTCATCACTCACGAGATAAAATGATCCATCCTTTTACATGTTGACAGGACAGCGATTTGGTGTCAATGTGGAGAGTCACGTATTCAGACAATAAAGCAGCAAAGAATCTATGAACAGGCCTTCTATATTTCCAGTGACAACTATTTTCAGTAATGCCTAAAATATTTGATATGGGTTGTTTGGAATAATCTTAAGCAACTATGTCAATTTCACGTGTGACACATTCTTAGGCGTTAGTAAAATCATGGTAATAATCCATTTGCCAGTCTGCTTTTTAATATTTGCCTTCAAACTAAATAATTGAAATATTTAAAAGCTTGTATGCATGTTTCTCTTCTAGTGTGTTTTAATTTGGTTTGAAATCTGTTTTGTGCATATGTAGTTTTTTTTTTAACTTAAAAATACCTCTCCTATGAAACAATATATATGAAAACAATCAGTACCATGTTGAGAATAATTAAGTGAATGAATACAACTCATTCAGGAAACTCAATGCTTACAAAAAAGAAATAAAGAACCCACAGTCTTGCTCGGTGGAGATCTACATTAGAAAGAATTACCATTGCAGCAAGCATAATTGTGAGTGATGTAGTATTCACAAAGGAGATTTTTCCAGAATGCAAAGCCCATCTTTTTGGTCTCTGCCTCTGTTACCACGCCCTGATGTGCATAGTCCTTATACTTGAGTAATTAGCACATATTTATTTTTTTTTATTTTTTTAAGAAAAGTTTTAGCACATATTTAATCACATATTCCTTGGCAAGAGCCTCCTGCTTCTACCTATGTTGTTACTGCTGTCTCTGCTAGAAGAATTTCAAATAGAATAAATAACTTCAAATAAAATTTTATAAAATGAAAACTTTATAAAAAAGACAGGAGTGCTTGGGTGGCTCAGTCATTTGAAGTGTCTGCCTCTTGATTTCAGCTCAGGTCAAGGTCTCAGGATCTTGAGATCAAGCCCTGCCACATTGGGCTCAGCACTCAGCATGGAGCCTGCTTGAGATTCTTTTTCCTCCTCTCCGTCCCTCCTCACACTTGTTGCTTTCTCTCTCTCCATCTCAAATAAATAAAAAATAAAATCTTAAAAAGATTCTAAACTTGAGAGAACAATAATTTGAAGCTTCTGGAATTAGGAAGACTTTAAGGCAATATAATCACATATTTTATGGTATGGTTAATCTGAAAGATGACCATTTAGATGATGTCTTTTGAAGATATCTACTTGATGATGTACTGCATCATTTTGACCAAGATGATTAATTAAGGGATGGGGTTCAAGTCAGGCCAGTCCGAGCCACATACATCTCCTGGCTCTATTGGCAAAGAATGTTCTTTCCCCATTGTGGTTGTAAAGCTAATAGAGTTGCTGGCAGTCTTCTTTGCCATTGATTGTGGAGAGTCCAAAATCCAGAGAAAACATGAGAGAGGCATTGCCTGAACATCCTAGGTCAGCTCCACATATGGTTTCTATCACGTATTTCGAGATAGTCTCTTTTTAATTTAAGTCAGCTGAGTTGAATGTTTGGTTAACACCATTTTTGCTCTCAGCAACTATATATCAATACAATTCACATGGCCAAATATCATGACAAATTTATGCAATTTCATTGCCTGTTAGGCTTAAATAACCCTAATTGCTTATGTGCTTTTTGATCTGTTTTCAGTATGAAGTGGAGATTTTTAAATGGATATTTTTGGAAATTTCAAGAAGATAACCTGAATGACACTGCCTACCCACTACATCTCCTACTGGAGAATAATGAAATGAACAATTGTTTTGTTGTTTATCCATTCACCTGTTGAGGGAACTTTGAGTTATTTTCACTTTCAACTGTTACAAATTAAACTGATATGTACAACTTTAAGTCAGTTTTTCTGTGAACATATGCTTTCTTTTCTCCAGAGTAAATGCCAGCAGAGTGAAATAGCCAGATTCTATGGGAGATAAATGTTTAACTTTTAAAAATAAACTGCAACATTTTTTTATTTAAAATGGTGATACCATTTTATACTCTCAACAGGAGGATATAGTTTCAGCTTTTCCACATCTTTGCCAACATGTGGTGTGTTCAGCATTTTGAATCTTGGCCATCCTAATAAATGTGTAACGATCTATGGTTGGGGTGTTGTGTTTCCCTCGTGATTCATGATGTTGAACATCCATCCATTTGCTGCCATGTTATTTTTCTTACTGAAGTTTCTGCTCAAACATTTCACCCATTTTTAAAATTGAGTTGATTGCTTCTGTTATTACGGAATTTGGCAAGTTCTTCATAAAGCCTGGATACAAGTTTTTGCATAAGATATATGATTTATCAGTGCTTTCTCTCAGCCTGTGACTTTTCTTTCTCTTAATGCTGTCTTTTGGAGAGCAGAAATTTTTAATTTTGATATCCAATTTATCAGTTTGTTCTTGATGGATTGTACTTTGGTGACCTCTATCAAAATAATTATGCTAATTGAGAAGAGTTAAAATCTATGCTACACGTCTAAATATATACATACATATGTATAATTCTCGAACAGTACAACTTGCCTATAATGATGGGAAGTGGATGTGTGTTGGCCAGGGATAGAATTATAACAGGGCTACAAGGAAGACTTTGAGAGCAATGAATATGATCACTATCTTGATTATGGTCATAATTATTTGTCTATATATGACAAAACTTATCAAATTATAAGTTTAAATATGTGTAGAGTATTCCCAATCATGACTCCTTGTAGCTGATAATTATACATGACATAGCAAAATATATATTCATCTGTTAGCACAAATCAAATCATGATTTGTTTTTATTATTGTGGCTTGAATAACTCTCGAATGGTTTTGTGAACTCCTAATTCTTAGGCAAAAATCTGGCACTCAGTGATTATCACAGAAGGATTCAAAGGGTAATGAGACATATAGAAATGTCAGTTTGTATTTTCTAGTGATCTGGACAATTCCGGCTTTTCGTTTTTGTTTTTTTTTTTTCCTTTTAAACTACAAGGACAGACCTGCTGGTAATGATCACAGTTGCAATATTCTATTACTAAAACCCCTAATTTTCTCAGGTGACTTATTATTACCCTGAATTACTGTTACATTCTGTTTCTGAAGCTTACATTCCAGCTAGAATGCAGATTGTTTATCTTCCACAAGACTAGCCTTGGAATAACTCCTGGTATAGTGTTCTGACAGTCTATTTAGGGAAAGAAAGAAGATACAGAAAGAAATGAGTAAGTGAAGGCAAGAATGTATGGCAATGAAAACAATAATTTTCTTTTATTTAGAAAAGGAAATAGTGACAACACAATCAAAATGCATTTAGTTCCAGGACAATTTGGCTTAAAAAAAAAGATTACCACTTCTTTAACAGCTAAGGTGGTTGTCTTAGGCATGTAAATGGGAAACTCATGGGTAGTAATGGCATATAGATCACAGTCTTATGGCTTACTAGTTGAGAGACCATTGAATCTCGAGTATCAGATTCCTACCATTATCTGTTTATTTTAAAAAGAAAAAAAAAATGTTGGTTTATCTTTTCTTCTATCAGGTTTAAAAATACCAACTGTTTATTCACTATGAAATGAAGTTAAAAAATTATAAGCCATCTAAAGTTATAATACCTAAAAGGAAAAGCATACTACTTAGGGATAAGATAGAGTATTGGTTAAAGACTGGAAATAAAATTTAGAGCAGTGATACACCTACTAAAAATTAGTAGGGGTAATAAAAAGAATCCTCCAGCGTCTACTCCAATGAGCATCAATTCTATCATCCATAATAAAACAAGGTTCACAGAAGTATTGCTTTTTCTGCAGATTTCTCTGTGTTCTTTTACCCAGTATAGTCCCTTCAGACACTAATACATCTCTGCCAGTCAGATGACATCTTAGTCTTACTATGCCATTCAGGTTTCACATTCAAGTACTATCCTATTCTTGCCTGAAACTATTCTTCACTGAGAAATCCGCTTTTCTCACAGCTGGGTCTACTCCCTGTGAGTGTGATATCAAGTGCATTAAAGATAAATTCATGCACGTACAATTCCTCCATGCAAGTGTGTTGCTTTTCAATTGTAAAAATCTAACATAAAATTTACCATCTTAACCATTTTAGGTGTACAGTTCAGTAGTTATGTACATTTGCAATGTCGCACAGTCCATCTCTAAAGCCCTTTTTTTTTTTTTTGCAACAATGAAACTTTATATCCATTAAACAACTACTTCCCTCTTCCTATTTCTTTTTTTTTTCCCTCTTCCTATTTCTGAGTTTTAGGTATCTCGAATGAGCAGAATCGTATATATTGACTTCTCATGACTAGCATATTTCATTTAATATAATGTCCATAGGGTTCATCCATGTTGTAGTAAATGACAGGATTTCCATCTTTTATAAGGCTGAACAGCTTTTCATTGTACGTATTTTCTTGTATCCATGCACCTGTCTAGACATTTGTGTTGCTTTTGGTTACTCTGAATAATGCTTCAACGAACATGAGTTTGAAGTATCTCTTTAAGATCCTGCTTTCTATTCTTTTGGATATAGATCCAAAAATGAGGCAATAATAGAATAACTTCAATTTTAATTTTGGGGGCAACCACCATACTGTTTTCTACAGTAACTGTACCATCTTACACTGTGACCAACAGTGCACAAGAGTTCTAATTTCTCTACATCCTTGACAACACTTGACATTTTGTTTATTTATTTATATTTTTAAAATAGTGGTCATTTTAATGAATATGAGGTGACATCGTGGTTTTGATGTGTATTTTTCTAATTATTACTGATGCTGAGTTTCATTTTAAATACTCATAAACTGGGCAGCCTGGGTGGCTCAGCAATTGGGTGCCTGCCTTTGGCCCAGGGAGTGATCCTGGAGTCCTGGGATCAACTCCCATATCGGGCTTCCTACATGGAGCCTGCTTCTCCCTCTGCCTGTGTCTCTGCCTCTCTCTCTTTCTGTGTCTCTCAGAAATAAATAAAATCTTTAAAAAATACTCATAAACCATTTGTATACCCTTTGGGGGAAATGTCTATTCAAGTTCTTTGCCCATTTTTTTGTTTGGTTGTTTTCTTGTTGAGTTTGTATGAGTTCTTTGTATATTTTTGATATCAATTCTCTACCAGATATAAAATTTACAAATATCTTCTATTGTGTAGACTACCTTTCCATTCTGTTTCTTTTGATACACGGAAGTTTTTGAGTATTTTTGTCATCCTATTTGTATATTTTTGCTTTTATTGCCTAAGCTTTTGGTAACAGACCCAATAAATCATTATCAACTTGAATATCTTGATGCTTTTTCTCTATGCTTTTTTTCTTTCTCTTTTTCTAGGCATCTGATAGATCTAGCTCTTAATGTTTAGGTCTTTAACCCATTTGAGTTCATTATATGGTGTAAGGTAAAGATCCAACCTGTTCTTTTCAATGTGGATATATAGTTTTTCCAACACCACTCATTAAAGAGAATGTCCCTTTCACATTGTGTGGTCTTGGCATCCATGTAAAAGATCATTTGATCAAATCTATGATGGTTTATTCCTGAATTCTCTATTTTCCTCTGCTCTATATGTCTGTTTTTATCCCAGCATCACACTGTTTTAATTACTATAGGTTTGTATTGAAATCCAGAAGTATGAGGTCTCCAACTTTGTTCTTCCCTTCAGAGGTTATTTTAGCTATTCATGGTCCTTTGAGATTCTATATGATATTAGGATTTTTCTACTATTTCTGCAAAAAAAAAAAAAAATGCCATCAGGGTTTTAATAGGATTGTATTATTGCTATAGATTGCTTCAGGTAGAATGGACATTTTAATAGTGCTAAGGTTTTTAATCCGTTAACATGGAATGTTTTTCTACTTATTTGTGTCTTTAGTTTCTTCCAGGAGTGTTATAGTTTTCAATGTACAAGTCTTTTACTTTCTTGATTATATTTATTATAGAGCATCATATTCTTTTTTGATGCTATTGTAAATGGTATTGTTTCATTAATATCATTTTTGGATTGTTCATTGTTATAGAAACAACTGATTTTTTTAAGTGTTGATTTTTGTATCCTATAAATCTGCTTAATTATTCTAACAAGGGTTTGTGTGTGTGATCTTTATTGTTTTCTACATAAAGGATTATACCATATGCAGAGATGAGTTTACATCTTCCTTTCCATTTGGTTATCTTGTATTTCTTTCTCAGGTTTATTGCTTTTACTAGGAGTTTCAAAACGATGTTGAATAGAAATGGAGAAAGTGAACATCCTTACCATGCCTCTGATTTTAGAAGAAAAGATTTCAATTTTTAACTACTAGGTGTGACATATGCCACAGGATTTTTCATATATGATTTTTATTACGTTCAGGTAGCTTCCTTCTATTTCTAGTTTGTTGAGGTTTTTTAATCATAAAAGGGTATTGAAGTTAAGTTCTTTTATCACATCAATTGAGGTGATCATGTGGTCTTGTACTTCACTCTGTTATTGTGGCATATTATGCAGATTGATTTTTATATGTTGAAACACTTGTGTTAAAGGAATACATCTGACATAGTCTTGGTGTATAATCTTTTTAATGCACTGTTGAATATGGTTTACTAATACTTTGCTGAGGATTTTTTTTTTTTCACCAATATTCATCAGGGTATTGGTGTAGTTTCCTTGTAGTGTCTTTTTCTGGCTTTGTTATCAGGGTAAGTTTGGGTTCCTAGAATAAATTTGGATTTGTTTCTTCCACTTCAGTTTTTTTTTTTTTTTTTTTCCTTTTTGAAATTTGAAAAAGACTGATGTTAATCTTTTTAAAATGTTTTCTAGAATTCTTCAGTGAAATCATGTGGTCCTAGGATTTTCTTTATTGGGAGATTGATTACTGCCTTAATGGTTAGATCTCTAATCCATTTGAGTTAACTTTTTTCTTCATAATTTAGCATTTTTAAAAAATAATTTAGCCTTGGTAGTTTATACGGTTTTCAAAATTTATGCATTTCTTCTGGTTTGTCCAATTTCTTTGCATATAAAAAATCATAGTATTCTCTTATCACTCTTTTTTTATTTCTGTGGCATCAGTAGAAATATCCTTTCATTTCTGATTTTAGTTATTTGAATTTTCTTTTTTTCATGGTTAATCTACATAGATTAAGGTTTGTCAATTTTGTTGATCCTTTCAAAAAATAATTCCTAATTTCATTACTTTTCTATTCTCTATTTTATCTCTGCTCTAGTCTTTATTATCTCCTTCCTGTCATTAACTTTGTGTTTAATTTGTTCTTTTTATAACTTCTTGAGGTGTAATGTTTGCTATTTGAGATCTTAATACTGCATTTGCTGAATCTCATGAATTAGCTATGTTATAGTTTTATTTATTTTTATATATTTTCTGATCATGTCATTTCTTCTTTGACAATTGATTGTTTAAGCATATGGTGTTTAATTTCAACAAATTTGCAGATTTTCTAGTTTTTAATTTTGCTACATTGCTTGTTTCTTTCATTGTAGCTGTAAAAGATACTCTGTAAGATTTCAATTCTTCTCAAATGTTTTAAGAATATTTTTATAATCTATCACAAAATCTGTCCTGGAGAATGTTCCACTTCCACTTCAGAAGACCATACATTCTCTATTTTTTGAATGAAGTATTCTGTGTATGTCTATTAGGTCAACTGGTCTCTAGTGTGTTCAAGTCATCTGTTTCTTTATTTGCTTTTCTATCTTGTTTTTCAACCATTATTGAAATTGTGGTATTGAAGTTTTATAGTATTATTGTGTTGCCCTCTGCTACTACTCCTATCTCAGCCCTGTTAATGTTTGCTTCATATATTTGGGAGTTCCAGTGTTAGGTGTATTTATATTTATAATTGTTGTATATCCCTGATAAGCAGACCTTTTTATCATGAATATCTTTCATTACCTCATATGACAGTTTTTGATGTAAAGTCTATTTTATCCAAGTATGGATAAAAGAGAACAGCTTCCTCTGTTCTCTTTTGGTTACCATTTGCAGGTAATTTCCGTCTCTATTCTTTTGCTTTCAACCTATGCATGTTCTTACATTGAAAATGAGTTTCCAGTGCAGCATATAGTTGGATCTTTTTTCTTTTTAACCATTCAGTCAATATTTGACTTTTTTAAAGATTTTATTTATTTATTCATGAGAAACACAGAGAAAGGGCAGCCTGGGTGGCTCAGTGGTTTAGCGCTGCCTAGCCCAGGGCCTGATCCTGGAGACCCAGGATCCAGTCCCACATCAGGCTCCCTCGTGGAGCCTGCTTCTCCCTCTGCCTCTTTCTCTCTCTCTCTAATAAATAAATAAAATCTTAAAAAAAAAAAAAAAAGACACAGAAAAGCAGAGACCTAGGCAGAGGGAGAAGCAGGCTCCCTACAGTAACCTGATGTGGGACTTAATCCCAGAACCCTGGGATCATGCCCTGAGCCAAAGGCAGATGCTCAACCACTGAGGCACCCAGGTGCCCCAATATTTGACTTTTAATTGGGATAGATACACTTACATTTAAAGAAGTGGTAGAGGGCCACCTGAGTGGCCCAACTGGTTAAATATCTGACTTTGGTTCAGGTCAGGATCTCAGGGTCCTGAGATTGAGTCCTGCATTGGGCTCTTGGCTCAGCCGGGAGTCTGCTTATCCCTCTTTCTCTTTCCCTCCCTCCCACTTGTACACTCTTTCTCTCCCCCTCTCAAATAAAATCTTAAAAAAAAAAATAAACAATAGTGGTAGGAAAGACTTACCGTATTGCCATTTTGTTAATTCTTTTCTGCATATCTTGTAGATATTTTATGTTCCTCTTTAATGCCTTCCTCCTGTATGTGTGTATGTTTATTGACTGCTTTGATTTCTTATTTCCTTTTGTATATTTTCAACAGATATTTTCTTTGTGTTTGCCATAGGGTTTAGATGAAGCATTAACGATTGCAAATTGAAAATTATTTAACTTAAATTACATACAAAAACTACTGCTTTACATCTTTACTCCCCAACTTTGTTATTGATGCCATATATTACATCTTTTATCCTGTATACCATTAACATACATTTATAGTTATTTTTATGTTTTTGTCTTTTAAATCTATGCCAGAATTAAGAGTGTTTTCTTTATTATTACAATTACAGAAGTGTAACATTACAATACCATAAAATTCTAATTCATCTTTATATTTACTTATACTAGAGAGCTTTATATTTTCATATGATTTTCTGTTATTGTCCACCATCCTTTCATTTCAGCTAAAGAAATCCCTTTAGCATTTGTTATAGGGCAGGTTTGGGGATACAGTACCTCAGATGTCATTTTCTGGGAAAGTCTTAATTTTTCCTTCAATTTTGAAAGATTGTTTTGCCAGATATAGTATTACTGGTTGGCAGTTTTCTTTTCAGTACTTTGAATGTATTATCTCACTCCCTTCTGGCCTGCAAGATTTCAACCGAGAAATCTGTTGATAATCTTAACTGGTTTTGGGAGTTCTCACAAAGGCGATGTTGTCTGTATATTGTTGTTAAATTGATGTTTCCATGGAGAAATGAGGATCCAGAGCTTCCTTTTCTGCCATTTTGCTGACATCACTCAAATATGTTTTTTAAATGATTCCTGCATTGTACTGTTTTAAAACATGCCAAGCTTTTGTCAGTATGCTATAAAGAAATCAGAATTCATTCTGCGTATCGCAGAAGAAGAAAATTTAATCCAGGAATTAAGTGGCCACAAATTATTGGATTTTTAAATCCCCTTTCTGAATGATCTGGAGTCAGGTGCCCACAGCTAGATTTCTGAGATCTAAAAGACCTCTTTACAGCAGAGATGACAAATATTTTCCACCTTCACTATCACTAGAACTGCTTCTTTAAATTTAAAAAGCAAGTGATTCCGCCATGCAATACAGAAATGGGGCAAATATTGTCTCCCAGGTCTCCAAAATTAAGAAAGTATTTCCACTCTCTTGTATTTCCTAAATGTCATTAAATGTTTCCAATTAAAATAATTCCCTCACAGAATCTTAATTGTAAGAAACTCTTGCTATTTTCATTTGTTTTGTTCCACTGCCACCATTCACAAATGGTACCAAATCAAGTGAGAATAAAGACTGAATGCCAACTGGCTACAGACAACACAGACTGCCCTTTGGGTTAGTCAGTATTCACAGACATCCTACTACCTAAAAAGGAAAAAAATAACATGCTATAAGAAAATAATGAAAAAATCATCTTAAAAACATAATTTCACTCATTTTCTTCTCAAATAGTAATATTCAATAGCCAATAGTCTATTTCTTATCTGGGAGATGTTTTCTCCTCTAGTTTAGTCATAATCCTAATCTTGAATTAAATTTCACATAATTACATATAAATTGACTAGCAAAAAGGCCAGCTTAAAGTTACAGAATGTTGCATGTTCTGTTTATACCCAAGATGTAGAAACTGTAAAGAAAACCACTCCAACCTAAGAATAGGAATGTGGTGCATAAACAAAGCAAAAGAAAACAAAAACAACTTTTTTAGAAAATCTTTCAGAAATTTGAAGTCACAGGACAACCAGATAGCATAAAGTTGTTGGAGCAAGTCAAATCAAATGATGGGAGGAAAGCATTGGCACACCTGTTGGAGGTGAGTGTGGGGAACATAGAAAGTGATACTGAGTATATATCAGTTGCTAAAAACAATTTACTGAATCTTTTTACATATTGCTAAAAGCTGAGTGTGGACTAGAGGGTAGTTCTGAATCCCTAGCAGCCAGACAGTGGAGTTTATACCCACTTGCAAGCTGTTCTTCACAGATCTCTCCTGGAATTCATGACAATAAGATATGTATGAAAACCTGTAAAAGTTATATCGATTACATTTTATTATCAAAGAGCTTTAGCAGTAATAACATTCATATCATTTTATAGACATGGCTTCCTGAGATGTAGACTTAATAATTTATAAACCATTACATTTTCTAAGAGCAATTCATTTGTTCTCTGTGCCAAATATATAATTAAGCTATGTTTACTGTGAGCACAAGTAGAATTTTAGGAGGCCCATTGTTTGCTGAGTGATGAAGTGATTAACTCTGCAAATCATATTCCACATTAGGCATCCCAAAGCTGACAAGCCTTGCACATGAAAAGTCCAGTGTATAAGTATAAAACAGGTAGACCATATCAGATTTAATTGCATTCTATTTTATCTTTTAAATGACATTACAAAGAAAACAATATAAAGCATTCTAATATTTATTTATATGTCTTGGAATATTTTGACCAACATTAAACATCTTTGAGTCATCAAATTTATCAACAGTTCTGTATGAAAATAAGAAATTAAGATAATTTAATGAGTTCAATATGTAATTAACCTCAGAAGCATTACCTATGCTTTCAAATCTGTCCCAGAGTATATTCTAAAACATTTTACTTAATTATTTTATGTTTAATAAATCTTTCAGCTAAAATTAGAGATCAAAATTCAGCATTTAGGCTTATAATCTTTGTGTTCTGGGTCTGTATTTGATACTACTGACAAAAACAAATGATATTAATTCACAAATGGCTCAAAAGATCAAAATGTGCAAAACCCCACTTGAATTTAGTTATATGATGTATAGCTTTTCTGGGAATAGGGATGTTGTGTTAAAAGGAAAAGAAATCCAAATAATATCAATTATAAAGATAAAAGTATAAACCAGAATGTCTGTTGAGTGTTTCATATGTAATCTCCATGACAACAAGAGCTCGTAGGTTTTGTTCATCATTGCATCCCCAAGTGTTTGTATAGAAGTTGCTCAACAATTATTTTGTAATGAAATGGTAATGAAGAACAAATATAAATATTTATAGCTGTGTTGAAAATTTTTTTATCTGCCTTGTGAGATCTACCATTTCTGCTTTGAGAGGAAGGGAAAAGAAGTAGGAAAAACAAAATCACATATTGAAGACCCAATATGTCTCTACAAATATTTTTCTCAGTATTTACATCAACATTGTGTGGAAATGGTTGTCTTGATTTTCTAGGAAAATGAGGCAAATAGTACTGAAATGGTGTGACCAAGATTGCACAGTTAGAAAAAAGTAGCCTGAACATATTTGGTTGTAGGGTTTTCAATTTTCTCTTAGAATTGAAGCGGTGGCTGTGTTCACAGAACCACCAAGCAATAGGGCACAGTCATTCTGAACATTTGAATTATCTTCAGCAGTCACTGAAATAAGTATACAGCCATCTGTTAATGAGCAAGTTACTCAAAGCTTAGCCATATATATTTAATTTGATTTATATTCTATTAATCTTGAACAGTTTACTTGCAGAGACAATGGCCTTTGTTCCTAACTGCCTATAATTCTTCTGTTCTTGCCACAATCACCCAACAAAGTTTCCTAAGAAACTAAATCCATGGGATATTCCAGCTAAATGCATTCACTTAATTCCTAGCAATGACTTCTGACATGATTTTTTCCCCCATCTCTGTACCTAATGAGGAGAGGAAAAAAAAACAGCTTGTCATGAAAATGGGCAATTCACTTGTAACCTACTCGGTCTTTTCCATCAGGGTCCTGATATGATCCCTCAAAATATTCCAGAGTAAAAGAAGCCTTCCAGTTAGATGAAAACAGCAGCCACTGAAGCTTTTTCTTTTCAATTCCTCAATCCTTTCCTGAAACATACCATTCTGTAGTACAGAGAAGATCTATTGCTCTTCTCATGACCGTGAGATTGCACTCTTCAGTTTTTACTCTTCTGTTACATTCCTGATAGGAGTCTGGGCCACAGACTGAAAATGTGGGTTCTTTTTATAACCCTGATATGGTACAGTACAAATGTTGCTCTGTGTATAGTCTTCCACAAAGAGTATATCTTTCTTGTTTATAACCCTTGAAATCAAGGATCAATGTGCTGAATCATTTTAATCAATCCTAGAAACAATGCATGAGGTAAAGGCAGTATGTGTAGGTTATTTTATCTTGATTATAGATGTGAGTCTAAGGCTCCCATTTCAATATAGGATGCCGGCAATTTCGTCAAAAAGAACAACACCACAATGATAAATAAAAGTATTCTATCCTTAGGTAACTTTTTAGGAGTAACTGATAATTTTAATGATATATGTGGATAAAGGAGAAAATGAAAAAAGTCTCTTGCATAGGAAAGTAATACAGCAAGATGACCATATTGGTTCATTTCAAAAATAAAACAATTGTTGGTCTGGCCCACTTTACACAGAGATTTGCTTAGTTTTTGAAAAATCATAATAAAATAATAACTATCAAATAGGATTTGCTCTGCGCAAGACATAGAGTTCCAACTTTATCAGACGTTTAATCCTCAGAACAACCACTTTCATTATGTGCTATGGTTCCTATTTTATAGCCAAGGAAACTAGAAGAACTGAAACTAAAAATTCATAGAACTCACGTACTGTAACAGATTTAATGTTAGAGTTAGAAATTAAGATTCATTTTCTTTATTGGTTCTCTATTAACTGTTTATATATGTAGTATAATTGGAAATATGTTCAATATAATGATTGATACATATAATGCCTGAGGAAAATTATTAGGAACTTCTAAATCCTAAATTTGAGAATGTTTCTATTGCAAATATTTATTTAATAAATATATTAGAATTTATATTAATTTTGTATATCAAAGTGCCTTATTAAGTGATGCCAAATATTTACAATGAAGATAACAGATTGATACACAAATATATTTGTACATCATACCTGTCATAATTTTTGTAATTGATAATTCTATCATCCTACAGTATGTCACTTCCTTCACTGAAAAAAAATAATTGTATCCGTCATTTTTTGTTTCTGTTTAATGGTATCATCACTTAGATGATACAATCTAATATTTCTGTTCAATAATTTGTAAGATTATTAGTAAACCAAAAATTCATCTGTTTCATTCATCTATATTTAAACTTATTAAAGACTATGCACCTATTATAAGTATATAAACATTAATGTATACATAATATATATTTATGTGAAAAATATGTACACATAATATGCATTTATATTATATATCATTAAATTCATAATGGATTATAAATTTTATATTGTGTCAAATATTTAGTAATCATCCCTAGTTATGTTTTTTCCTCAAAACTTAGGAACATGGGAAGTTAAATTTTAAATATTTTAATAGACTTAAAACATGAAGTTTATATGCAGAATTTAGCACTTTATATTCTGCTAAGATAGAAGTCAAGAATAGTAATTTCTGAAGACAAGTTTAGCATTCTTCCATGTATATTTCTCATAAAATTGCTAACTAAATAGTTACTACAAACGATGTAAGTCAGAGCCTTTTTTAAACTTCAGAACTGTAAGTTGCATATATATGCAAATACAAACATGTAAACTTATGAAGCATTTTTAATAAAGCTGCCACAAAGAAAACAATCTTATTTTTTCCTTAAAGTGAATTTTACTTCTAATTCTGTTTCCCAGGGGAACTAATTTTTTTTTTCTTATTTTGATTTCTTTTACATTTTATCATTTGAAGACCTGGACACATGGAAAACAGAGATGCGGTTGACTAGCTAACTTGTAACAACAACGACAAAACTCATTTAGTAACAATGGGTGATATGGAAATGTTTGTAATATCCCCAGAATAGTAAAACACAGGTGTCTCACCCGTATCACAAAGATACCTGACTAGAATTTAGAAGGATTGCTCTTGGGTATAAAGCTTTAAAGAAAAAAAAAGAAACGTTTGTTAAAAATGAAACATATGTCAAGGAACTTTTCCATGTTACCCTAAAATGAATTAACTCAAAATTCAAAATGTTTTCCTTTCAAATATGAAAATCTCGGTTTGACCACTGTCTATTTTTAAAAGTGATGTTTAAATCTAAAATTTACCTAAAAATGTATTTACTTTAGCAAATATATCAACTCAGATATGAGCCTTTATGCCAAAGGAACTTTATAGGCAAAACTGGGCACACCATGTGTGCCATCTTAGTCATGTATGTTAGTGGTGAGAGAACAGATTTGATTTTCAGAAAGTGATCCACAAATAACATTTTCTTGTGTTAAGATACCCATATTTAGCCCCAATTAAGATTAGGATCTTCATCAATTTTCTGGTCTTCAATGTACAGAATCCTTTTCCATGGTGTGGTATAAATATATCCTATTTTGTCTGCCCACAATGCTTTCATTCTTCAGTTAACAAATACACATTGTTTTCTTGGGAAGTTAATCCCCCCAATGAATTTGGCTCTTGTGGGCTACCACTCATCCTACTACACACAAAAAACGTTCAGAATGAATGGCCATGTGGCCCATATGAGGTCAGTTAGGTCCTAGATCCCGCAAACATAGAAGTCTGGGCACTGAAGTTACTGTGAATGGAGGTATCTGAGAGCAAACTTTTCTAAGAGGATTTTTAAGCTTGCTGAAGTTCCTCCATCTGGCTTAGCTCTTTCTTGGATTTGATTTTGTGTTTTGCTATTTAAAAATTACTATGGGTTAATCAGAATCCTTCAAATGATTTTTTTTGTTTAGTTATAACTACTTTGTTGTTTTAACCAAAATATGTGATGCATTTTGTCAATAGAGAAAAAGCTCATTGTGACTCTGATAAACCCAAACTATTTTTTCTTTCCCATTTGCTTTCATCTTATAGATAGTTCAGGACTCAATGCCTTTAAAATTTTATTTCACTTGGTTTGAGTACTCAGATAAAGCCTAAATCAAGAGAGCAAGAGAAAGGCGGGCGGGGGGAGGAAGAGGAAGGATAGAGGGAGAAAGTGAGAGGGAGGAGAGAGAAAGGTTTGCTAGGATTATTGGGTATGGTAAAAATACAGGCTTCGAAGAATCCTATGAAAAAGAACTTAGTAAAATTAGAAAAATTGGTTGTGGCATGACTTTGTATTTATGTTCCATATTGTCAGATGGTAGCAATGATTAGTGAGAAAGGTGTAATCATTTCTTTCTGCAAAATTGTTACATACTTCTCTCAAGTTTATTCTGAGGATGTAAAACTGTTCTTTGTGCATCAACGGGAGATGATGCCTGGCTTTATTTACAATGGGTTGGATAGTATCATTCACAATTTGATATTATAGCCAGAATGGCCTCTGGAACATATGAACTATCTAAACACCACGCCTGCTTCCCCTCCCTGCCACCTCGTCAGTCTTTCTCAGTGTCCTGCTCTTCTTGATCCTTAGGTTCAATAGCGTGTATTTGTGGGCATTTTGTGATTGACTATTTTCTGTATTTGCCTATGACACTCTTGGTTTTATGCTATTGTCTTGGTTTAATTATTAATTGTACTATTACCTAAAATTCCTGGTATAGGGGTGCCTGGGTGGCATACTTGATTGAACCTCTGTCTCTTGGCTTCAGCTCAGGTCATGATCTAGCTTGTGGGATTGAGACTCCTCTGCTCTGCTCTCAACATGGGGTCTACTTGAGCTGCTCTCTCTCTCTCTCTCTCCCTCTGCCCCACCTATCCATGCTCTGTCTCTCTAAAATAATTTCTCATCTATACCATGACACTTTTTTAAAAATATGTGTTCATCTTACTATTGGACAATTAACAACAAGGTAAAGAAGTAAATAGAACTTGTTTGGGAAGCATCAGGAGCATAGCATATCATTTACTATTAGAAATACTCAAACACCAAACAAAAGCAAATTAAGACTTGTACTCAAAATGTTTAGCTTCATATGTAAATTTTTGAATAGGTTTTCCTAATAAAATTATAAATTGACTAATAGCCACATAAGCAATTGAAGACATTTCACATATAACATTGAAAAGAAATGTATGGGTGTGTGTGTGTGTGTGTGTATGTGTGTCTCACAGAAAGGTAACTAGAAAAGCCATCCATAGGTTTTGAGAAAAAAAAAATGGCCTTTTATCTCATGCAGATAACCATTCAATTATGTGATAGCAAATGCTCTTACTGCTTGATTGACAAAAAAAAGAAAGAAAGAAAGAAAGAAGAAAAGAAGAAAAAAAAAGAAAGAAAGAGTAATACAGGTGTACACATGGCCTTGTGTGCATGTATAAGCAGAATTCCTCAGCTATTGAAATAAGATAAAAAGTTATTTTTCCATCATTAATTTTAGAGTTATACTCCTAATTACTGTGATGATTTTAATTACTTGTGATATGCTTCCTTAAAAACAAGTATCTCATATAAAGATTTCTAGGTTTCCTTGTTATAAAATAAAAACATCGGAAAATACATTATACAGATTTGCTCAGTTGTGCATAACTAGGATCAAGCAGTTCTGGTGTCTATGGAACATCACATCGTAGCTTAATTATACCACTATGCCCCTGCCATTTTATGGTGAATAGTTACAGGAATACAATGTACCTGTTTTGTTCACACAATTTGTGCATTTAAAAAAAAATACTTTAAAGGAGGCAAATTTTACTTGTTTAATTATTGGAAAACAAAATGTTAATCAAATACATTTTTCTCATTTTATTAGCTACTGAGAAAGTTGACAAAACTCCTGAATTTAAAAGTAAACAACTCAGATATTTAAAATTTGCTCTTCAAATCTTCCATTTTTTTTTCCCAATATTATTTGGCATGTGCAGCTGGCTTTTAACATAGATAAATATTTGGTTTCCACAAATTTTCTACTTGACCTGAGGACATATAGACATATTTTCTGAAAAGGTATTGATTTTCCCCCACAAATTATAGGGACATAGAATGAAAACAAAATATTCTTAAAAATAATAAAAGCAAGAGTAAATGTAGAGAAAAAACTAAAGTAGGAACAAGCAAACAAAAGCAAAGAAGAGAACTACAAGTCCCATGTTAGAGGACAAATCTCTGAACCAGCTGGAAGTTGTCAGTAGATTTGCTTCTGTGTTTCATGCAATAAATATGGAAGAAAACATCTGTTGGCACCCCCTCCTCCCCAACACAAGCTAGTCTGATATTAATTCAAGAAGAGTTGTTTTGATTTTCTAGGTTGAATATTCTGAACTGAGTGAAGGATGCTACTTTATATCCTTGCACTCTCCTTTTATTTTAGAGTTAGAAACCTACATTAAGAAGTGCTGGGCAACCCAGGGTTTTAGGTTAATATTTTTAAAAATATTGTGATTTAAGTTGGATTTCTATAGTCATTGCATAATGGATCATAATTCCACTGAATATCAAAATTTCCCTATGAAGTTTTGCATCAAATTTTCTTGATCCATTAAAAAGCATATTTGTATTTATATTGGGATTACACTTAATTTATGAATTAATCTAGGGAAAACTGAGTTCTCTTACTACATTGAATTATCTAAGAAGAGAAATGTCTTTCTACTTATTCAAGTCTACTTTAATATTGTGCAGAAGTGTTTTAAAATTCCACTCATATAGTAAAATTGTATACTTTCTGTTAACCTTACTTTTAGTTTCTTATCCTTTTTGTTATTTTGTTTTTTATCCTCTCAATATATCTAATATTATTTATATATGAAGACTATTGATTTCCTATTAGGTAATGAGAAAATGTATAAACCTCTGAGCTAAAAATTACAAAGTTGAATATTAAAAATATTTTTATTGAATTTTCATTACTTCGATATTGTTTGGACATTTAGAGAGGATTTGAGGATAAAATACCTAGTTTCACAAAGTGTCTTTCTATCCAAAGAATGTTTGTAGACATGACTATTTCAGTTTATTTTTTGAAAATGTATATATTTTGTCCTGATTTTCCCTCATGAATTTTAAGAAGGTGGAAGTGTATGTTTCATTTTTGCGGTGGTATAGTCGAGCTCAGGGATAGACTTATAGCTCAGTCATGCATGAATATTCTCTCATTAGAGCCTCCTCTGTATTGAAGTATTTGGGTGGTAATTCACTAGGGATATTCACTTCCACATTTGGTCTCTTTACTTACTTTCTTGAATCCTTTTACTATTTGAGTTAGCCATTGTTTCTTTGGGGTTTTCCAGATGACTGACTGTATCATCTACACATAGAGAACATTTTATTTAGTGTCTTCTTATTCCAATTGGTTTTCCTCCTTAATTGAACAACAATGGAGTTATTGGACTCCTTGCCTTGTTTCTGAAAATTAATGGGAATGCCCCTGGTTTTCCCCAAATGTAAGTTAGTGTGTTTAGGATTAAGATAATTATGCATATAATCATCATAGGAAAGTCTCTTTTAATTCTCATTTTCATGTATTTTTTTAATTGGAAATGAGTATTGACATTCTTTGAAGGCTTTTTTTTTAAGATTTTTATTTATTTATTCATGAGAGATAGAGAGAGAGGCAGAGACATAGGCAGGCATAGAGAGAAGCAGGCTCCATGCAGTGAGCCCATCGTGGGACTCGATCCCAGGTCTCCAGGATCAGGCCTTGAGCTGAAGCCAGACGCTCAACCACTGAGCCACCCAGGCATCCCCGAAGGCTTTTTGTTTTTACATCTATAGAGCTATTTGTATGATTTTCCTTACATATTCAGTATAGTGTGTTACATTAATGCAGTTATATAGAGGTCCTAATCCTGAAACAACTCTGAATTCTTGAAATGATTTTTACTTGTTCTTTACATATCATTTTCTTACTATAGTGCTAAATTCTATTTATTTACATCATACGTGGAATTTTTGTCATGGTATTTGTAAGTGATATTAGTTTAAAACTTTTCTTTCTTAGGTGTAGATATCAGTTATGTTTAGGAAAAATTTATAATACATTGAGACTATCTGGCTTTTGAGGTTTGGTAGATTGCTTTGAGATACCATTTTGACCTTTTGCTTTTCCCAGGGGTAGTTTCTTAATAACTTTCTTAATATCTCCAAGGATAATTCATGAATTGAAATTGAAATTTTCTATCTTTAATGAGGTTAATTTTTGAAAAAAAAAATGCATTTCTCTAGGAAATTCCAATTCTCCAATTCCTTTAGTTTCCCTACATATTTGCAAAAAGGTCTCAAAATTTCTATAAAATCAATTTTGTTTCAATGGTTGTTTTCCTTTCAGAATCTTTTATATGTTGCATATTTTCTCTTTTTTTCTTAATTTTTTTTAGCAATATCTCTATTTGTTAATCAGGACCTACATATACATTTGACAGAAAGGACCATTAATCATCCAAATTTCTTAGACTTTAGGATGAAGTAAATATCTGGGAATTTGAAAATGGTTCCCTTGGAAAAGAAGCGAATATTTTGTATGTCTGGGATGGGACATAAACAGATATTTGGTGACCAAATTGATACACTTGGTTAGGAATTGATAGCTTTAGGAAATATCCACTTATTGTCTACATCCATCTATGGTCTTCCATCGAAATGGGAGCATATCATCACATAAAAGAAAACTACATTTCTGAACTCACTTATAGAAAAATTTATCAATGATGTACACAGATTCTGGGAGGTACACACAAGGAAAGGAATAGGTTTTTAGTTATTTTTCCTTTGCTTCCTACCTGCAAGTTGAATGGCTTTTGAATATTGTGTTTGGAGTGGCCATTTTAGACCCTTGCAAATGGCACTTACACATGGTGGAGAAGCTAAAAATAAATGGCGGTGGGTTCTCTGATACAAGCATACCATAGTATGCATGGACAAAGAAATGCCTATCAATCTCTGGCTTTACACTTTTTTGAACTTTAACATATGGAATCATGATGGGTAGTATTTTGACTCTAGTTTCTTTTACTTGACAATATGCTTGTTCAATACATTCATTTTGTGGAATAAAATACTTTGTTCATTTTTATTTTTTAGAACCTTGTCCATCATATGAATTCCCCGCAAATTATTCAGATATTATACTACCAATGAGCATTTAACCTGTCTCTACTTTACAGTTAATGCTGCTATGAAGATTTTCTTGTGCTTCTCTTTTGGTAACTGTGTGTGTATATATGTGTGTGTGTGCACTTAACTGATTGACATGTATTTGTAGGTACATAAATATATATAAATATTATGTACACTTATACACAGGAATACAATTGCTGAGTGATAGGATACATCACAGAATATAGAAATGTAAATTAAAGCTGTTTTCATAAATGTGTTGCCTATTTGGATTCTCTTATGAAATTCCTATTAATACTTTCAACCAATTTTTAAATTATTTTTCTTCCATTTTCCTATTGATTTAAATATTTTGTTTATGTATTCTGGATATGAGTCCTTTGTTGGTTAAACAAATTTCAAATAAATTTTACCACTTTTTGGCTTGCTTGTTCTCCCCCATGTTAATGATAACTTTAATTATTTAAATGTCATTGTCTTAACATAGCCCAAATTACCAATCTGTTCCTTAATAGATTGTGTTTTGGTGTGTTTAACAATAATAACAACATAACATTATATATATATATATATATATATATATATATATATATATATATATATGTTATGCAAGATTTTGAAATAGTCTACAAGCTTTATTATTTTTAACTTTAGTCTTGAATCAACAATCCATCTGAAATTGCCTTTCGGGAAATATTGTAAGATCAAGGTTAGGATATGGTATGTGGTTAGGATTATGAGATTTTTAAATATCATATGAATATTCAATTGACCCAGGACCATTTCATATAAAGTCTATCCTTTCCTACTCAGCTGTCCATATATATATATATGCTGACTAGTCTTCAGATGTTCTCTCTCATTGCATTTTCAAGGTTTTATCCATTTTTCTAGTACTATATTATTGTATATATTTCCATGATGAGATTATAGGCAGGACTTCTCAAAATATTACACTTTGGCATATGGATTATTTTGAATTTAAATTACTTAAGAAACAGCCAGTTCAATAACACTCTGACCCTCCTTTGTTTTCCTGAAAGCAGGAAATAAATTGTCATGTAAAGGGCATATCTGTATCTAGAGAGTAGAAAGCATCCTTACCACCAGAGATAGGGAAGTCAGGGCTGAAAAGTCTATATAAGAAACTTTATTACTTCTTCATTACTTTGCTACATCATGCCCAATCTCTGTTGTCAAATCTTCACAAATAATTGTTTATTTAAAGGTATAAAAGCTGCCTCCTTTGGTCACTTCTTTGAGTCTCCTATTTCTATGAGCTCTTGTACACATGAAATTAACTTTGGTTTTCTCCTTTTAACCTGTCTTACATCAATTTAACTATTAGGTCAACCAAAGAAATGAGAAATGGAAGGTCTCCTCCCCTACAATTTTGGCACCCGGCATGGAGTTCTTCACTGGCTGGATACTGCTTGCTCTGAGGCTGTGGCACCCCAAAGATTCGGGATTTCTGATGAGAGTTGCCAGAAGGTAAGAGTTCTTACCATATTAGTATTCCAGATCTCTACCTGTGGAGCCTGGTGGAAGAGAAAGTGGTAAGAGTCCTTTTCTTTCCTAAATTGAAATTGAACAGAGGAAACATTTGTGTGAATTAATTCCTTGTGTATAGAAACATTGATTTGTTATGAGTACTCTTGTTTTCTATTGATCCCTTTCCTCCCAGAGATGGTCAGTGTATTCTTTTGTCTCTGCCTTTTGTGTCATTTATCCTAAAGAAGAAAACTATAGGGTAAAACAGACACAGGTCCTATAAGGCTGTTCCAACCACCTCATCACCTGGTGAGTTCATGCTTCTTGCCAGACCAATGTGTATTCAGACAAGGTTTGCTGTGGGTCCCCCATGAGAAAATAGGGTGAGGCTTTCATTTTACTTGTTCTATATCTTGATAAGCTTAGCTTTGTGACAAGTGAGAACATTTTTTCTGATTTCTGCCATCCAAAAGATACATGTACTATTGTGAACTTGGTAGCCAGTTGAATAGACTGGGATTCGGTGACATGAAATCATAAGCAACATTCTCTTTGTCTACCAGCTTTCAGGGGAGTTTGTCATGAGAAGTCCCACTCTATAAGGGACATTTGTTGTCCTAACCATTCCTTTGTTAGTGAAGAGTCCCATTCCTGTAACGTCTGCCTGACGCTATCAATCTATAATTCTTTATGACTGGAGGCATCCCATGTTCCCATGAGAAACCAAAACCATTTTTTACAACACATTTCTTACAGCCTGTGACAACAAAGATCTCTACTTTGTTAGATTGACTCTAGGGGTCAACTGCTCATAGGGGTCCCCAAAGTGGGATTTATGTGTCTATAATATGTCCATATCATGTGCGCATGATAAAGATTTATTCTAAGCCTGGAAATTTATCTTTGAGTATTTCCATAAAAGGGCTTATTAAATTATGTTATTAGAATAAATATGCTAATGAAGGTCCCACTCCTTAATGACTAGATAATGGATCTTTTGAACCAGAAAAAAACTATGCTTAAAAAAAATTTTAGGTGGATTCTCATCCTAAATAGATGTCTTATTGGTATCTCAGGAAGATTAAATTGCAAAGAATACATAAAGGAGTATAATGGCTAGCCTAGAGGTTTTCTTAACACAATGAAGGAATAGAAAGTAGTTTTGGAATAAAACCTAAAGTCCTTATCAACACAGACTCCCTTTTTCTGTCTTCTTGTGTATCACTTTATCCTCACTCCTTGTCTTGAGTCTCCAGAAGATATTTTAGATCTCTGGGGCCCAGGTCTGAATCCCCCTTCTCAAAATCCAGCCCAGCTCTTAAACAAATTTCCTTGCTATCCAAACTCCTCCAGCTTCCCCAGAAAATTCCTTAAACACATAGCTACCTGCTTTAACTTCCCTTTCCTTACAGGACTTACAAAAAAGCACTCCAGCATGACCACTAGGCCTGGGGTCTGCAAGTTATTTATAGAAATGCAAATATCAAGAACTCAATTTAGCAAGAGCATCTGGGACATGTGGTGAGGATTGTTTTACTGTCCCTTACAGCTCCTCTGACTTTCCAGGGCTCTGTAATCAGGCCCTGCCAGCATCAGGTCTTCCTATGTGATATCCTTTGCAAATCTACCCTGGACCCCCACTGCAGAAAGAATTAATGTACCTTGGACACAGTAGATCTATCAAATTATAATGCCCTTTTACCTCCATTTTCAGAAGATCCTACCAAAATTAAAGAAAAATTAGAAACATTAATGACCATTCATAAGCCCACTCATAGAGACTTTGGCTGCTGCTAAAGAACATTCTTCCCACCCATGATTATATTGTAGTTTTAGACATGCCAAACAGCCCAGGGGAGAGAAAACAGATCCAGAATTTCTCCCCAACCCTCCTGCAAATGACTAGTTAAAGGCTCAGCTGAAAGTGGATATTCAAGCACTGATGGAAACAATAGTAGAGGCTTTCCCTTCTAAAGTGAATTAGTCTAAGTTTGAATTGTATACTCAGAGAGGAGAGCATCCAAAGGTCTTTACTGAATGCATCATACTGACTTTTTAAAGGCGAATTTCACTAAACCCCAACGCTCTAGAACATAGGAAGTTTTTGATTTCCATCCTAGTAGGAAATTTTCTTCCTGATATAAAGAGGCAAACTCAAAATAATGTAGTTGGGTAGACCAGCCAGCCTATATGTCATAATAAAAACAGCTACTCAATTTTTTTTTTTGAGAATTGCTTACAGGAATACAGAAATAAAAGAGTTTAAATCAACAATTCTTGCTTTGCAATTGGAATCTCTAGAGAAAAAAAAGCATAACTCTAAGAACAACTCAAAGCTCACTGGAAGCCCTTCCTATTTGCCTTCAGGTATTTGTAGATATTATTAAAAAAAAAAACCAAAAAGCCAAAACCTGAAAAATAAAAAACAGGATGTTGAAAGAATGATTGTCCTTCACTTAGCAGAAAGAAAAGTTTAAAAAACAACTCCCCCAGGCTCCAGCAGCCCCCGGGAGTCTGTTTTTTTCCGCCTCTGGGATAATTCTCCATCAATTGACAGAGTTAGCCAATACTCAGTCATACTTCACAGCCTACCATTAAACTTAAGCAGAGAATTGGGAATGGAATTTTTAATTGACATTGATAGGACTTCATGCATTCGGAGGATTTATCTCTACCTGTCACCTCTGATTGTTTTGAAGCTGTTGGAGTCGCAGGACGACCTATTGCACTGCTGCTATACCAGCTCCCCCTATCTCTGTAGGCCCCTGTACCCAAGAGGACCCTCTAGTGTCCAGCTCCTCACCAGCAAACCTCTTAGGTAGAGATTTGTTATGCAAGTATAATGCCACTATAAAATGTCAGAAGAAAGGCATTTTTATTTCCCAGGCCAAATCTTGTTTCCTACTTCTCTTTCCAGAAATTCATCTTGATTTAAATTCCTCTGAAGAGGGGGAATCTTTAAAAGATGTCCCAATTAGTCTCTGAGCCACACATGCAAATGAAGTTGGATTGTTACTATATGCAAAATCCATATGCATTACTTGGGAAAAGGATAAATGCTTTCCATCAGTAACTCAATACCCTCTCTCCTGAGATGCAGAGTAAGGAATTGAACCTATAACAGACTCTTTTACAACAGGGTGTGCTTTTCTTCACTTCTTCACCCTTTAACATTCCAATCTGGTATGTAAAAGGAGAAAGGTAAATTTGACTTAGATGGGAACCTAAATCTATTAGTTTTTTGCAAGACCCAAGAGGCATAAACTCTTTTGTAATTCCTTGCCATCTGTTAGTACCTAATCCAGCTACTATTCTTAAAGTGATTCTTTTTACATTTATATTTAGAAGAAGACAGTTAACATGCACTCAAATACCTCAGGGATATTGTGATTGCCCTGCAATATTTTCCCAAGTCCTTAAAGCCAACTTAGACTCTGTAGCCTTTACTCAGGTCTCCACTCCCGTTCAGTATGTCGATGACCTTTTACTCTGCAATCATGCTAAACAGGGTGCTCTTATTGACCCCCTTATTCTCCTAAAGACACTAGCTGAATGAGATCATAAAGCATCCCAATCTAAATTTCAATGGGTGCAAACAACTCTTAGCCTATTTAGGATTTGAGATATCTCAGGACATTCAGAAGTTCACTCCACATGATGAGGGGATAGCTCCGTGGTAGAGCAATTGACTGCAAAAGTTCATCCCCAAGTGCCTTGAGACTGATGAAGGAACAGAAGGCTAGCGAGGACAAAGCAGCATTCTCTACAAGGTGACAGACCACCTATGAGTGAACCCTTTTGACTAACCTTCCATCATCTGTCATTGTAACACTTAAAATCCAACTACTTTACTACCACTCCCCAATGTTCAGCATTATGACTTTTTATTAAGCAGAGCCTAGAGTTTTAGAAGTAGGTAAGAGGTCTGCAAAGGAAGAAAAGAACCTAGATTAGAATGAGGAAGAACAAACAAAATAAAAAAATTGGTGCACATTTCCCCACAACTCACTTAACCAGTCTCTAATCCTGGGAATAGACCAGTCCAACAAAATGACTGCACTTGACTCATATGATGAGTGTTCATCTTCTCTTTTAACACATATATTTAAGACACTATTTGTCCTGTTAGATTTACCCCAAAGCACCATTTCCACCCTTGTTTGCACCAGCTCTTCCTTGCCTGGCAGTCAGAGTCCCTAGGGCATGACAGTTTGGGAGTACAATAGAAGCTAAGTTTAGATAGTGGTTTTGAACTCTTGTTCTATTACCATGGAAAGATTTAAGATCTTTTTTAATCCATAAATTCTAATGTTTGGAAGTTAGGTCCTCCAAACTGAAGAGAACTTGCAGAGGTGGCAATGAGTGGACTTTCCATGATTTGGCATGTAGCATGTATATATGGCATGACTTTACGAGCAACGCAGCCAAGTGTGTAATTCGGCATTTAAAGTAGAGTATCTGGTGATGGTTCTCAACCATATTGACATTGGTTTGAAAATGACCTATTTAAAGTTCCTCAAACCATTTGTTGGGGTAAGAAAAGTGGTTACTGTGTTGTTTCGTAGGGTTGATTTTAGTGATCTGGAGAAATATAGTTGCTAGTCCTCTAAGGAAAAAGTTTGAGAAAATTAAAATTACTTCCATGATGAGAGAAAACAATAGGAGACTAAATCAAATTCTACATTAGGGGCACAGGGCTACATATTCCTTAGGATGGAAAGTCTGTTTCGCTCAGTTAAAACGAATAAACAAAAAACTGGTAACTGAGGTCCTGCTGGGTTGTCAGAGGAACCTGACTGAGGTAGGTCATAACATCCAATATGCCTTGTAACCAACTTCATAAATGAGAACAATGATCACAAACTGTGCTTTCTTCCTTGATGTGATGTGCATTTGCTTATTTACAAATTACTTTTTATTTTTTCCCTTTCTTGTTACTTTATTAATTAACATATATTGTGTTGATGATATTTAACTTTAAACTTCAGAATAGAGAATGTAAATGCGGTATTGTAGCTAAATGAAAGGAATGGAAATTTACCATCCTAGCATTCTTTGGGCCTAAAATGTAGTCAAGTACCTGGGGTCTTTCAATCAAATGCACTTTCAAGAGCCTTTGAATTGGCTATGAACAGCATGAATAAAAGAAGCTTTAAGAGAGATTAGCTTTTACTTACACATGAGAAAGAAGAGGCACCCTGATATCCCTTTTACAATGGTTCTTTTTTTACTGAAGTAGTTGATGCCTGATGTTATGCTTGCTGGTGTTGACTCCTACTGCCTTTTAATTTTTTTTTTCTTAAATTTAGGTAGGCAGAATGATTTCTGTTATTTGTAAAAATCCTGATCAATATAAAATTAATGATTAGATTCTTGCAATATTGTGTGTGTATAATTAAAAGAAGTAAAAAATAGCTTCTAGTCACTCCATATAGGAATGAGTCCTCTTGGGAGAGCATTCTTCAAAAATATATAACTTAGTTTATGCAAAATCTAAATCTTGTCACTCATTGATCTTTTAGTCTCATGTGATTTTTTTTTTTAATTTTTATTTATTTATGATAGTCACACAGAGAGAGCGAGAGAGGCAGAGACACAGGCAGAGGGAGAAACAGGCTCCATGCACCGGGAGCCCGATGTGGGATTCGATCCCGGGTCTCCAGGATCGCGCCCTGGGCCAAAGGCAGGCGCTAAACCGCTGAGCCACCCAGGGATCCCTCTCATGTGATTTTTATGTTACTTTTCAGTATAACTCTCATTTACAACTCCTATAGAAAGGATTATAAATCCTTTTTAAAGAGTATGGTGGTTAAAATTTTATCATTTTAAATGTTACTATAATATTTTAGTAGAGATGAAAGGTTAAAGGTTGATCTTATTTTCATTCAAATTCCCTAATTATTAGAATGCCAAACATGTTTTCCGGTTTTAGGTTTCTTCTACATTGCTTTTCTTTCCTTTGCTTATAGCAAGTTCATATACCACTGCCAGTTTTTACACCATATACACATTCACTTATTATTTCATTGGGGAAAAAAAAGAATTGTTGACATGAATAATTCTTTATGTAGACATTTTTGTTATGTTTCCATAATGTAATAATTCCTTCAGAATGAAGATAATGCTACAGAATCTATTAATTGCTTAATGTTTAAATTTGTAGCAATGTATTCTTTATATATGATTTTGCCTTCTACTTAACGTTTATTCAATATGGCAATAGGGTGTTTTTTCTTAAATGAATTGTCATACCAAAAAAGGAAAAAAAAAGTATCATTCTCATATCTGTCCTCAACTTGTAGATATATTTGCAGAACGAGTAAAATAGTGTTAACTCATGGTCAGCATGTGGTTTATAATGTATACCAGAACTTTGTCTCCCAAACCTGTACTTCACTATTTTTTCTGTTTTGTATTCTTTATATTTTTCTATATAAATGTTATCTTAAATTCTAAATTGTTTTTGTCCTTTAAGTTTTCAATTATTTCGAATATATTTTGAAAATTTTCAAACACTGATGTGTCAATCTCTTAAATAAGCATTTCCCAAATATTTCCAATGAAGTGCCTTTAACAGCAAAAATGGTGAAACAGTATTCCTGTGGAAATTCCATTTGGAAAATTTTTATGAATACTGAATCTATTTTACAAATGTAAATATATTTTAATTTCTATTTCTTGATATATTCATTTCATTAATGTGAAAAAAACCCTATTGCCCTAATTTGTGAAATTAAAAAAAAAAATCAGTGTTTCTAGGATATCATGCACACATTCACTGAGCCAGCTCCACTGTCATGCTTGCCCATGTGGATCTTTGACTACTCTGCCTTCTTTATAAGCCATGATGAATAGATCGAAAAAGAGCTCTTCCTCTCCTTTAGAATATTTCTTGATTGAGTATTTTTTACAGGCTGTCTTGGTATTTGACATTACTCTTTTTAAACATGAATAAATGTGTTTATCCAATTTGTTATGTACTATGTATAACCTAAATTCACAGGTATTAATCTGAGTATGTTTATAAATGCCTGTCCACATTTTTTACAGAATTTAAGATAGCATTTTAGAATACTATTCATTTCCAATCCTGTTTACCTTTTATAATTAAAGGGTTTTTTTGGTTTGTTTTTGTTTGTTTGCTTGTTTCTTTAGTTTCCTTCCATTTAATTTAAATATTTACTTGGAAAAAAAAATTTACTTGGATTTTGGATTAAATTAGCTGACCAAAAAGTAAGTTTCTCGTTTATTAAACAAGATCTATTTTATTGTCATGGGTGGATCGCTTCATATTTTCAAATGTTAACATCTTAACGTTTCCTTAAATGGAGGAGTAGGTGATATTTGCTGTAGGAGAGTGGAAGAGAGAAAGACAGGAAGTTTTGTTTTTGGAAGTTGGATCACATTATCTTAACACTCATTTGTCATCTCAATGGCAAAAAATACTTCAAAATGTGATTTGGACAATAATTGTATTTGGTAGTTCACCTAAATCAATACATTTCTCTGTGCTTATAAACTGAGGAAAGGAGATAGACTTTGAATTTCTAGAGTCTAGCATTAAGAGTCAGACATCTTGTTGATATATAATAAAAGTTTTTTAATAAACTGAAGGAATGAATTTATTTCTGTGGGGTTGCAAATTCATCCATGTGACCATTTGCCTTTGCAGAGAAAATTTTGCTTTTTTTATGTCTTATCTTCCTGATGGTTCATTCATTTGGCCACTTGACAAATATTTATTTGTGGAGTGATATGATATGCCAGATATTTCTATTCTATGGCAGAGAAAAGCAATACATGGGAAAAATAACAGAGAAATAGGAGTATTTTAGACTGAGATAAGTACCAAAGACAAAATAAATTTGGAGAAAGTAAGTGTTGAAGAAGGGCATCTATCTGGATTGCCCAGAAAAGACCTCACTGTTATTTAAGTTACAGCCAAAAGGAAGTGAGTGAATGAGTCATATGTCTATGGGGAGGAGAGAATTCTAAGTAGTCAAAGGACAAGAGTAGAGACCCTGTAAAAGAATTATGCTTAGTAAGTTCGAGAAAAACAGGGGGTGTGGGTGGCTGGAGGAGAATAGGGAATGGGAATAAAGTCAAATAAATAATAGGGAATCACATTTTATGAAACCTTGGAGTTCATTGTAAGGAATTTGTCATTTACTCTGAATAAGAAGCTTCTAGGGGAATTTGAGCAGGAAAGTGGCCTGATGTAATTTAGATTTCTTTTTTGAGCTTTATTGAAATATAATTCACAAATAAAAATTGTATAAATGTTAAGATGTACCCATGACATTTTGATATACACATAAATTGTGAAATGATTGCTACAATCAAGTTAACACATTCACTGCCTCACATAGTTACAGTGTGTGTGTGTTTTGAGAATCCTTAAGATGAGCTCTTAGACAATTTTAAGTATACAATACAGTATCATTAACCACAGTTACCATGCTGGACATGATCTCCAGAACTTATTCACCCTGCATAGCTGAAAGTTTGTATCCTTTGTGACCAACATCTCCCCACCTCCTACCCCTGCTGACCAACATTCTATTCTGCTAGTATAAGTTTGACACTTTTTAGATTTCACATATAAATAAGATCATGCAGTATTTGCCTTTTAAAATTTGGCTTCTGAAAAAAAAAAAAGAAAAAAAAAAGAAAAAAAAAATAAAATAAAATTTGGCTTCTGATTTAAATTTAACAGGATTGCTCTAACTTCTATGTTGAAAATAGTTGGAAGGAACCTAAGGGTGGAAACAAGAATGGGTAAGCTGCGATTGCAGTGCTCCAGGAGGGATGGGTGGAGGCAAGAGGAGAGAGTGAGAAGGGGCCAGATCCACTGTCTCACATCCAATTTACAAGCATTTTCCATATTTCGTACTCATACCGTACACTCCAACCACCTTGATTATAGCACATCATTGCCTTTTCTCATACTCTTCACACAAGATTGATGCAGCTGTTTCTCTAAGAAAAATTATCATTCAAGTCCCTTCTATTTTTTTTTTTTTTTTTTTTGATCAAGTCCCTTCTAAAAACAAATTCCTGCACAAAAGTTTTCTTGATTCCTCCCGAGCCAACCATGCTCCATGGTACAATTTGTTCTGTCAAGTGTTGACTTCCAAATGCTAATCTGCCAGATTCCCAGGAGTATTAAATTATTCCCTATCTTGCAAAAGCCCTCCAAAGAAGAGATGATCCCTCTTCCCCATGCATAATGAAATCTAAGACACAGAGAGCTTAAATGATGTCTCAAAAACTGTCCAACTGATGTACAGTGCTAGATCTTAAAGCCAGTAACATTTTGCTTCAAAGCTCAAAGATTTTTCACCCTGCCACATAGCCACCTTATGTGTCATTTATGTGATCATATATAATAACAGCAATAGCAATAGTTCCTGTTAATATAATCCAAGCTGCTCAATAGAGGAGCTCTTTGTCATTCACCTTGAAACTTTTTTCAATTGACCATAAAAGAGAGATAACATTGATAGGTATTTTGGTAACTTTCCAGTAGCTTATTCTCCTCCTAAAGAACCTAAACTGTTTTGTTTTATTCCATTATAGTAACTATGTGTTCATCTCTACTATAGTTCTATTTTTCCTCTTTAAATTTTAATTTAGCTGTTTTAACAATACAAAGTAATTTAAAATGTCTGATAGTAGTTGGTTTAACTTTTAACAAGTAAAAAATTAAAAATTATAAAATCAGCCCACTGTCCAATTTAAGCTCTTTCTCCACGGCTTAATTAAGGATTCAAATTAGGATTTATGATTAGGAGTAGATTTTAGGATTTGATCATAGAATAATGAATTTATATCAATTGTATATTGCATTTTGAAAGCTTTATGATTAACATCTAAATCATTATTATGATATTATCATATAATTATAATGATGATTATTACTATTGTATGATTATTTTAAAACGAAAGATTCCAGGGATTCTAATTATAAGATACACATTTTTTGACTTTTTCACAGTTTCACTAATTGAGATATGTGTGAGACTTGATAAAATATAGTTAGGCAGAAAGTAGAATTAAACTTTTCAAAAGGAATAAAATAAAAATACATTTTTCTAGAAAAATCCCTACTAAAGGCACTTCCTGTGCTGGAAAAGGATTAAATTGTTTTGGGAGAAATGCTAAAAACCACTCACATTTTACTTTAGTTACTGAGCCTTGAAATATTGCATTCTAAAGAGCATTTTCTATAGAGCATTTTCAATATTTTTCCCTGAAACTTTATGCTAACATAAAATATTTTAAATGTATAATGAAATAGAAATATATTTGAGATGCATATTAATAATTTATTTAGATCTTATTAAATAATTGACTTTAAGATGAATGTATCCTTAAGATCATCAGATTTATGGGACATACATATAATTTAATGGCAGTTTTGGTTGGTCATATTATTTCTTTAATCTTTCTTTCCAAAATTTCATTAGCTTTCTTGGCATTAAGAAAACCTTATATAAATTTCTGGAAAAGTGAATAATGTTTATATTCCTTATATATTTTTAAAATTTTAAGTGAGGAAGCCATAGATGACACCTTATTAGGTTTTGTTCTGGTTTGATTTTGTCTAAAATTTCAATCAACTTAAAGTATTTGAATTGTTATTCATTAAATGACTTATTTATATATTCATAATTAATAATTTAAATGAATCATTAAAATATTTGAATCATTATTGCAGATGTTCTAGTGATAATAATTAAAATAATATTAACCTATTTAACTAATAGACTTCTTTTTTCCTTTAGAAATATGGCACTTTGAAGCGTTTGGGACTAACAATTAGTAGTCAAAAGGCCAACTGCCATTATTTTCATAACACTATGTGTTAGAGCAAACATTGATGTTTAGAAAATACAGTTCCTTGGTTTTAATATGTTTCTTAGACCAATGTGCCTCTTTATTGAATCCTCACAAATAATGCAATATATATTTAAGTATTTTCTATGCCCTCTGTGCAAGGCATTGAGAGAGTGTAAAGATAAATGGGAGAATATTACAAATTTATTCCACATTCTTTTTTGAAATATATTGAGCAAGAGGGTGGAGGGCAGGCCGAAGAAATGTGTATGCTTTTTTATGAAATATACATTTAAAAGTATTTTTCAAAAGACCTTATAAAAAAAGTTAAACAGTACAATGAAAACAAAAGAAATTTTAGTGCAAAGGACCAGGTGTAGCACATGCCAAAAATGTCCTAAATCTGTGGTACATCCAAGATTACTTCCTGATCATCAATGCAAAACAGGTAAAACTGATCAGTGATAGAATTCAAAGTCTAACATATACAATATTTCAATAAATCAAAAGTGAACATTTCTTAAATATCTAAAAAAATCTTATAGCTAGGCTGTCACAAAGGGGAGACTTGGTTATTTACAGAATGTGGTCTCTGACATAATCCAACAATTAAAATCAGAGATTTTTATATGGCTGTTAAATGCATGTGCTTTTTGTTTGTCTTCATTTAAGGAGTTATGCTTTAAAAATTAACTCCTCATTCTCTCTCCTTGGATTACTCTGATAACTACTACTCTATTTTCTGTCTCCATATAGTTTGATTATTTTAAGGACCTTATATAAGTGGATTATACAATAGGTTTCTTTTTTTTGTCTGGCTTATTTCACTTGACATAATGTTCTCAAGATTCATCCATGTTATAGCATGTATCAAAATTTCATTTCTTTTTAAAACTGAATAATATTCCATTGTATGTACATACTGCATTTGGCTTATCTCTTCATCTGACGTTGGGCATTTGGGTTGTTTCCACCTTGAGCTAGTGTGAATAATGCTGCCAGGACCATTTTGTACAATAAATTTATGAGTCCCTGTTTTCATTTCTGTGAGGTATATACCTACAACTGAAATTTCTGGATAATATGGTAATTTTAATTTTATGAAGCAAGGCCATATGTTTTCCACAGAAGCTAAACCGTTTGATACTCCCACCAGCAATGCACAAGTGTTCCAATTTCTCCTCATCCTTGCTAACACTTGTAATCTCTGTATTGCTTTTTTTCAAATAATAGTCATCCGAGTGTGTACAAAGTAGAATCTCATTGTGGTTTTGATTTGCATTTCTCTAATGATTAGTGATATCAAGCATCTTTTCATAAGTCATTAGTATATTCTCTTGGGAGAAATAGCTTTTTAAGTCCTTGACCCATTGTTTTAATATGTATATATAAAGATTTTTCTGTGGAGCAGTTTTAGATTTACAACAAAACATCAAGGAAGAGATTTCCCATATATCCCCCATCCCAACACATGCACAGCCTCCTCATTAACAATTTCTCCCACAAGGGTGGTGAGTTTATTACGGCTGATGAACTTCCATTGACACATCATAATCACAAAGTCCAGTTTACCTTAAGGTTTACTCTTTGTGCTCTACGTTCTATGTATAATGGCATATATCCATCTTTATATCATACACAGTATTTTCACTTCCTTTAAAATCCTTTATATTCTGCTTATCCATCTCTCCCCCCACCCCGATCCCTGAAAAAACTGATCCTTTTTCCATCTCCATAGTTTTGGCTTTTCCAGCACATCATATAGTTTGAATCACACAGTATGTAGCCTTTCTGATTGTCTACTTCCCTTTGATGATCTGCGTTTAAGTTTCCTCTGTCTTTTCATGACTTGTTTGCCTCTTTCCTTTTAGTGCTGAGTAATACCCCATTGTGTGGATGTAGCACAGTTTATTTAACCATTCACTAACTGGAGGACATCTTGGTTGCTTCCAAGCTTTGGAAATTATGAATATAACTGCTATAAACTTCTGCATGAGGGCTTTGTGTGGACATAGGTTCTCAACTCCTTTGAGTAAATACCAAGGAGCACAATTACTGTATCATATGGCAAGACTATGGTTAGTTTTGTAAGAAATGCCAAACTGTCTTAAAAAAAAAAAAAAGATTTTATTTATTTATTTGAGAGAGAGCGAGTGTGCACATGCAAGTGTGGGGAGAGGCAGAGGGAGAGGGAGAAGCAGACACCCTGCTGAGCAGGGAGCCTGATGTGGGGCTCAATCCCAAGACCCTGAGATCATGACCTGAGCTAAAGGCAGACACTTAACCAACTGAACCACCAAGGTGCCCTACCAAACTGTCTTCTATTTTTTTTTTAAATGTATTTATTTATTTTATGATAGTCACACACAGAGAGAGAGAGAGAGAGGCAGAGACATAGGCAGAGGGAGAAGCAGGCTCCATGCACTGGGAGCCCGACGTGGGATTCGATCCCGGGTCTCCAGGATCGCGCCCTGGGCCAAAGGCAGGCGCCAAACCGCTGCGCCACCCAGGGATCCCCCAAACTGTCTTCTAAAAGTGACCATACCATTTTGCATTCCCATCAGCAATGAGTAAGTGTTCCTGATACTCTACATCTTTTCCAGAAATGTCAACCTGATATCAGTGATAACTTGGTACCAGTAAAGACTGGTAAAGAAAAGACCTCTTTTTCCTATATATATCCATTCTACCCTTCTCTTTCTTGTGGCATTATTGTTATAAATATTAAGCCTACATATGTTACAAATCAAATAAAACATTCTTATGGTTATTGCTTTGTAATATCTTATATCTTTTAAAGAAGGTAAAAAAAGGAAGAAGTATCTGTATTTTTTTTATAGTAACCTTATTTACCATTTTTTATTCTCTTCATTTTTTTCATATAGATTCACATTATCTGGCCTTATTTCCTTATTCCCATGCAGCTCAGTTCCTGTCTGCTACCTATGTACTGTGATTATTGAATATATTATATTTCTATATGTTGTAAGCCCCAAGATACAATTATATACATATTGTTTTGTGGACTTATTTTCTAAAAATTGCTTCAGAGAAGGAAAGGGGAAAAAAAGAATGAAAAGGAGCAAGGGAGGGGGATGTCACAGAAAGTTTTTTAAAAGTGTTTAGACAATCATGATAACTTGAAGCATTATTTCTAAACCATTTGATGCAAAACATCACTTCTAGGAATTGTCAAGTCAGGTTGCCTGGTGAAACTAATGTAAAGAATGCAGATGCTCTGTTTTTCCTCTTGAAAGTTGGCAGGCTGCATTTCTAATATGAAAGATTCTGAGAAATCTCCAGAGAAAGAAATAATTTTGTTCATTCCAATCTACTCCACTTTGACCCCATAGATTTTTTTTCTTTAACTAAACATCTCATAAAACATTAGAATTGCCTTGGACAATTCGTTTGAAAAGTGAACATTTCCAGAGAGTGTCAAAATGAATGTGGACTAAGGGAAGCCATCATATGTGGTGACTGGGAATTTGCTGGTGTCTTATAAAGGGAAGATTTAGGAGGATGTGGGACTGCAAGATATGGGGGGGTTATGAAGGTGAAAGTAAGATATGGTAACAGTAGATGAGATCCCTCAGTTCAAAGGATAAGGAATATTTATAACATGAAGGAGAAAGGCAGGGAAATGTAATTGTTTTGTTGATCTGGATTTAGCATCTGTAGTTTTAATCATGGTACAACTCTGGATCTAAAATTGGATAAATTCTTAAAAAGGAATTTAAACTTCCAAGTAGTGTCACCACTCCTTGAGGAAAATGGGATGGAGGAAGAAAACAGAGCTCTAAAAACCGTGTCTCTCACAATGTGATATTAGGTCCACAAGCCTCAAAATTTCCCTATGGCATGGGGCTGACCAAACTGGACTTTAGAAAGTATCCCCCAGTGAGAAAGATGTCCTGTAATGATTCACCGGATTGTGTCAGTCCATTTCTGCCCTCAGATTGCACTTAAACTTTCTACCTCCAAATGTTTTGATCAGCCAGTTCCTTCAGTCATTAGATCTTTCAGGATCTCTGTCTTCCTGGACTCAGAGTTCATTGGAGGCATTAGGACACCTTGTTCCTCTTCTGATTCATCTTATCATCTAAGAAAAAACTTACTGTCCCTTACAGTGAACTTTCTCAGAGAAGCTGAATGACAATGAATGTGGAACTGTCATCATTAAACACACTGCAACAGGGTTGGGTTTTTGCTGTTGGTGTTGTTTATTTTGTTGTTGGGTTTTTTTGTTTTTGTTTTTACATATCAGATTACCAATTCATTAACATTAGGCAGCCACTTTACAATTACTACATGGCACTACATCCATAAAGAAAATGTCAATGAAGCCATCCTTCCTGTCACATTATTGTTGTTTTATTTAGGTCACCAGCTCTGACTATGCACTAGAGAAATTCTGGGGAAGGGAGACAAGTTACTTATGTGTACAGAAATGTCTTTCTGCCTCTGTAATTAAATTGTGCTGCAGGTAATCAGTCTGTTTCCTGAAGGTCTGAGGTAGGTTATAGTACATGCTCTTTAACTCAGTGATGGCTTTAGTTCTTCATAGAAAAGTTTCCCTTTCTTTTCAGATGCTTTTATACTTTTGTTCAAATTAGAATACAGTTTTTTGTTCTGTTGATTTCTTTGAATGTAATTTAATCAGTGTCCTTGCATTTTAAATCACTTTAACTGATTATCTTATAGCAATCATGAGATCTTTGAATATAAATAAAAATGTGTGTAATTGTTATAAAATATTAACTCCTGATTTATTGAAAATCAAGACAACACTGTTTCCTTTATATCAGTATTCAAATATATATTCATTTCGAACTGCACTCAGAATATTGTATCCCTACATATATGTCTGTATGAACATAAATATTGCTCTTATTTGTGATTTAATATCAGCAAAAGAGAAGAAATAAGAGTAGGTAAATCAATAAATCAACTTTATTTTTGGCAAGGTAGAGAGTAAGTTTCTTTTGATTTCTGCAAAAAGTGAATAAATGTACTTTAAAATAATCAACTCCATAACCTTATGACTTCACTGTGACATTTGAAGAAATCATTTAATTTCAGGTAAACTTTCAAAATAAAATATGAAGTTGCATATATTGAAAGCAAAGCCTAAAAATATTTGGAGAAAAGGAAACTAGGAAGATTCATTAATACTTTTTGAAATTAAAATGTTATTAGATATATGCACGATAGACACACATATACATTACACATATGTATTCACTCCAATCCTATGCCAACAAATCTCATTTTTAGTTCTATCAGCCCTATTTTCTTGACATTCATTTGCTACATTAAGAGAATATTACTACATGTCATATAAATTATAAATGGAATTAAGAGAAACATGCAATGTTTCTGTATTTGTTTCATCAGTCAGAAAATATACGTGGCCCATTTTAAGATCTATTTTTATTTCAAGGTGACATCTACCATGATAGTGAGGAAACCAACTAAATACACAGATGATCCTTGAAGAGCATAGAGGTTAGAAACAGTAACACCCTCCACCCTGTTGAAAATCCAAGTAGAACTTTTTTTTTTTCAAGTAGAACTTTTAATTCCCCTAAAACTTAACTGCTAATAGCCTATAGTTGACTAGAAACCTTACAATAACATATTCAATTCACACATATTTTGTATGTTCTATGTATTGAATATTCTTATGATAAAGCAAGTTAGAGAAAGGAAAATGTTATTACGAGAATCATAAAGAAAGCACCTGGCTGGGTCAGTCAGAAGAGCATGTGACTTGATCTCAGGGTCATGAGTTTGAGTCCCATCTTGGGTGTAGACATTACTTAAATATATAATACTTAAAAAAATCAAAAGAAAAATGTATTTAGGGTACCGTACTATATTGATTGAAAAAATATGCAGATGAATGGACCCATGCAATTTAAATCGCTGTTGTTCAAGGGTCAACTATAATTTTTGCCCTTAACTTTCTACAACAGATCTATGGATGATGGACAAACGATCCCAGGAGTTTTACATGGACTGTGTCTTTCTTCCATGTTTCATTATTTTATTCTTTGTTAAAAGATAAAGTAAAGCAGTAATCAGTAATTTTCCAGTGCTTTTAATAATCAAATACATTTTTAATAATTCAAAATTTAATTTATTTAATGAGATGGAGATTATTTGTCCTTAAGTCCTGGACAAATGAGATTTTTCAACACTGATGGCAGTGCTGTAGTTTGAATGAGATAACAAAATCAGTCCTGTGGTGCTGGCTAATTTTCCCTGCAACACTGATTAGCTTAGACTTGCTTAAACATTTACAACATTCATTGTTAGTTTGAATGGCTGTAACAGAATATTATATACTGGTGGCTTAAACAATAAATATTTATTTCTCACAGTTCTGGAGGCTGAGAGGACTAAGGTCAAGATGGTGGCAAACCTGGTGTCTGGTGATGCCATGATCACAGGTGGCTCTTTGCTGAGTGCTTACATGGCAGAAAGAGAAGGAGCAAGCTCTCTGGTCTCTGTTTATAAGGGTACTAATCTCATCTTGAGGACCTAACTCATGATCACCTCTAAACCTAATTATCTTCCAAAGGCCACATTTCCCAATACCATCACATTGCGGAGCAGAGCTTCAATGTATGAATTTGGGAGGAATGTAAATGCTCAGTCCACAACACCTATACCCTCTCCATCTCTAGTCTGGGTCATTAAGAACATGGACAGAGGTATTTATAGGATCTATCAGTAAACCTCTTAAACTGAAAGACTGGTTCATTCTAGGAACTGCTCTAAAATCATCATAAAAATGATCATGTATCTTTTTCTGTTTTAAATATGAATAGTGTCATATATTTTGGAAAGCAATATTTTCTTTATAAATATTATACGTAAAATAAGCATAATATTTATACTTTCATGTGCCATACTTCTTCTGATACTGAGTTCAAATTTACTATCTTCATTAAACATGTAATTGCTTTGGATCTTTATCTTCAGTCTATATTATATAGGCAAAAATCAGAGAAGAAGAATGTGTATTTTCAGTCGCGTGAGAGATTATACAATTAACCTCAGTTTTAAAATAAGCATTACATTTTATTCTGTGTTTTCTCTCATTTTTATTTTTCTGACTTTTAAATTCTTATATGGGTTAGGCAAATATAAATTTTAAAAAACATAATTTTATTGTTAAAGCAAGATTAATATCTGATAACCTTGCTTTTAATTAAAAAATAAGCATATATGTAAAATTATAAGATATGTATAAAATTATATAGCTTCCATTAATATTTCTTTCTCATCATGATTCTTTTGTAATCTTTTTAAAATTTATTCTTTAGAGATATGACCTCATAACTGTATGGCTTTCAGTATCTCCTGACCATCAATGTAGAACAAATTATTCATGTTTCAGTACTTCAATAATGAGATGTCAGCCCATAATCCTTGCTGTTGAAGGGATTGTCAGAAATGATTGAATCCCTGGTGATATGACCTCAATGCCATTGAAAACTTGCCCTCATAAGAGAGTACATGCTATCTCAAAAGCTCCTCTTATTCCTCTTAGTTTTTGTTGTTTTGTTTTGCATAATATCATGCATGTACATCATGTATTTGTGTAACTAAAACTGAAAAATGTGTGTAAGATATGAATATGCATAATTCAAAATCAATTCAGCAATAATCATACACATGGAACATGTATTAAGCACTATTTATTTTAAACACTTATGAAGATCTACAAATATTTTAACCTTTATTTCATAAAATCGAAAATGAATTGTTGGAGCTACTAATTTTCAGTTGTTCCATGATGAATGTGTTTCCTTGCTATACATTTTGTTTAGCTTAAATATCATGCCTTTGACAGTGTTAAAACAAATATAATATCTACTTAATGATTTTATATCCATGAGAGTTTCCTTTGGCAATGGAAGTTTGCAAACCAGAAAGGGTATGTATCAGAGTTCTACAGATGAAAAAAAAAAAAAAAAAAAAAAAAGTAAAGTATATATATTAAGAGATTTACTGCAAGGAATTGGCTCATAAAACTGTGGAGGTTGCCTAAACAAGTATGAAATTTATAGGACAAGCCAACAGGAAGGGCAGGCTGGAACTCTCAGGCAAGAGCCAAAGCTAAAGCCCATGGGCATTTTTCCCCCCCAAGGAAACTTCAGTTCTGCTCTTGACTTTAAACTGATTGCAACGGGCCCACCCAGATTATGTGGGATAATCTCCTTGAAGTCAGCTCCTTATGGGCTTGAATCACATCTACAAAGTATCTTCACAGCAATACCTAGAACAGTGTTTGATTGAATAATAGGACAGAACAGACAACAAGTTGACACAGAAAATTGACCTTTACTGGTTATCTCCTGTTTTCATGGGATTAACAGTCACTAGATACAAGAATGACAAAACTGTGAGTGCTTACCTCTCAATGAGTTAAATCAATGGAGTTACCACAAGATCTTTATAACTTATATGTGAAAGGTCTATATTATGGTTAGACATATTTCAGTACTACTTACAGATTTCAAGATCTTATGGCTGATAAGTGCTTACAGCTTTAACCTATTTTATACATCATACTGTGAGATCTAGATAGGATTATAAAAAACACTTAATTGTACTTATGAGCAGATAATAACAAATTCAAATCAACTTATAACATGAATACTAATACCAAATCATTATACTAACTTATACCAAATACTTATACTAATTTATACCAGATCAATTTATACCATTGAATACTCCAACTTCAATTAATTCTTTCTATATTGGTCATATAAATGATAAATAATGAAAATGTAAGAATAATTTTCTAGCTTAGATATATATGATACAGAAATATATAAAATAAAACTTCCCAATATGCTGAAGATAAGACTGACCTAGTAATATATACACTAACCTGCTTTAAACCTACTTGCTTTAGGGCTTTTTGTTTGTGAAAGAGTTAACTAGGAATCAGAAATGCCAATGTTTCAAAAATGTACTCAACTATTAAGAATCCCTTTTTATTTTCCATTTCTTCAATTCTGGGTAAATAAACAGGCTTCCACGGGATATTTAAAAAAAAATCACCAAGGGGAACCAGTTTCAGTGCAAGAGAAGTATTATCTATGTCCATTAAAAAAAAGTACATATAATTTACAATTATACAAGTGTGTGTGTTTATGTATTTAATACAGATGTTAAAGTAAGAAAATGTTGTTATTCTCCACTGATAATTGAATAGACATGAGGATATAATTTTCACATAGACATTTTAGATTTGCGAATCACTATTTCTGAATAATGTATATAAAGGGGATTTATGAATAGTAAAACGTATTATTGTACTCCAAAATTTGGGCTTTAGTTTTTTAAAGATTTTATTTATTCATGAGAAAGAGAGGCAGAGACACAGGCAGAGGGAGAAGCAGGCTCCATGCAGGAGCCTAATGTGGGATTTGATCCCGGGACTCCAGGATCACACCCTGGGCCTAAGGCAGGTGCTTAATCACTGAGCCACCCAGGGATCCCAAACTTGAACTTTAAAATAAATTATAAGTACTCCTTAATAAAGTTCAAGTTCCTTAAGGAGACATTATGCTTCATTTATACACTGTACCATTTATCGCTGTGATTCAGTAATTACATATTTATGATATTTTTAATTATTTATGCTTTCTTTTATGGTCCTAACATGCAACACATTGTCACATGACATAAATATGTCTTATTTTCGTGTTACTTTGAAAAGTAAAGGATGATTCAAATTGTTCTTCATATATACCCATCACTTCTGAAGCATGCACTTGGCACTGCACATTGTACAATATTAATTCCTGTGGTGTACTTAATATTGTCCTGAGTCCAAGAGGCTAACTCCCCAAAACACATATAGTAATTCAAAGGGGTAATATGTCCTAGTAGAAATAAGCAATATATACGTTATAAGATATTTTGTAAAGAGATTAGAACCTGTCCCTCTTGATTCTATGAACTCATATTTTCATGAGCAAATGGTTTAAGATAGATAATAGAATAACGAGTGGTACATTAACGGCAAATGTTATCTCATTAATGATTTTTTTTTCCTGGCCATATAAAATTAAGATCATACTTGAGTAATTCACTGCAAAAAAAAAAAAAAAAATTAGTTAGAAAATTAAACTTTAATAAAAAAACATAGGCTTTTAAATATAATTATGCAGCAATACTGGAAAGCAAATCATTTGCTTATAATGAAGTAATTGTGATTTAAAAATATTTGGCTGTATTAGGAATAATTTAGTAGCTGTAGCTATGATTATTTTAAGATGGGAAGAACAAAGATATAAAGATAGGGATATAATGTATATCATACATAAAGGTATAGTATAAAGTACAAAAATGAAAAGGTAGCAAAATAAACATCATACATAAATATTAATGAAATAAGATATTGGCAAAAAAAAAAGAAATAAGATATTGGCAACAATATAATTAAATGTCTTAAAAATGTAAAGGTGAGATTTTTATAAAGTCTTTAAATGAGTCCTCATTCCTCAGCTTGGGTTAAAGCCTAGAGTTGAAAAATCACGTAATAAAAATTCTGATTTGCAAAATAATATGACATTGAAACACTATATGAACCTGAAAAGTAAACCTTTGGGAAATGATCTAATGGTAGCAATTATATAGCACATAATAGGATAAGAGTTCAACCATATAAATATTGATGACAATTATCTAGGAATTAAATACATGTTAAAACTGTAAGTGCCATATGAGAATTAAATACTTCAAAAGAAATATTGTTTGGAAACACAGTGGGAGACCATTCTACAAATTGGGGCCTTATCATAAATGCATCATGATGTAAGGGCTTGGATTTGATAGTCTAAGAACAGGTTATGCAGTTCACCTGCATAAGAAATGGTGTTCTTCATGGGGAACTCCTGAAGAACCTGCTCAAATACAAAATTACAAATTAGACACTTCTAGAAATATAGCTTATAGAACCAGGGTTTAATTTAGAAACACAAGCATAAAATAAAAAAATCTGAAAAAAACTTAGAACAATCTCCATATGTTGCAATTATTGAGACAACTATATAATCTGCTTAGTATAAAAACCTTAAATTAATAATTTACTCTGCAAAGGAGCAATATCCTTGTATTTTATTTTTTTTTTAATTTTTATTTATTTATGATAGTCACACAGAGAGAGAGAGAGAGGCGAGACACAGGCAGAGGGAGAAGCAGGCTCCATGCATCGGGAGCCCGACGTGGGATTCGATCCCGGGTCTCCAGGATCGCGCCCTGGGCCAAAGGCAGGCGCCAAACCGCTGCGCCACCCAGGGATCCCTATCCTTGTATTTTAAATGTGTAGTTTCAACTAGAGGCACACACACCTCAGTTTTAAAAACCATGTTATTAGGAGTGCCTGGGTGGCTCAGCTGGTTCAGCATCTGCCTTCAGCTTGGGTCCTGGCCTCAGGGTCCTGAGATTGAGCTCTGTGCTCCTGCTGGACTCTCCCTCTGCTCCTCCTCCTGTTTGTGTTCATTCTCTCTCTTTCTCAAATAAATAAAACCTTAAAAAAAAAAAAAACATTATTTTAAAGTTCAAAGTAATGTAACAGCATCACAAGTAGATTGATTTTCATTTTCATTAAAAAGTTATTCTGTTCACATGATTATACATACTTCCATAAAGATATAATTTAACATGTCTTATCAAATCACTTGATAATCCTTCCTTTTTTTTCTAAGATTTTACTTATTTGAGAGCACGCATGAGCAAGGGGAGGAGCAGAGGGAGAAGCAGACTCCTCTCTCAGTAGGGAGCCCATGGGGGGACTTGATGCCAGGATCATGACCTTAAGTGAAGGCAGATGCTTAACTGAGCCACCCAGCTGCCCCAAATTTTACTTTTATTAACAAATCGTTTGATAATCTTTTATTAGCAAAAAGTTATTACTGAAAAAGAAATATGGAAGAAAATATTTGAGGGGGGTCTAAGTTGATAACATGTTTGGGAAATAATAGTCTGATAGAAAATTTTCTCCTTGTTTGGAATGAAAAATGTTCTGAATTTAATGCCATATTAATACATTTTTCTTCAAAAGCACAAATCTGTTGTTAAATAAGTGCTTATTCAATGTTCGTCCAAATGAAAAACATATTTTTTCCAAAAGATGGTATAAACAAACAGAAATGAGGAAACAAGGATAGGTTGTAATTCAGAACTGTCACGAGAGGACAAAACCCTTTGGAAAACACAGTAGCAATGTGGCAGATAGTAAAGGGAAAGAGAAAATATTTGAGAGATCTGTCTAAGCTCAGTTTTATTTCCTATGTAATTTGAATCAATTTATTGTCTTCCAAATTATTATAGTTTGCATGCTCCATATCGAAGACCGAAACACAACTAAATACCATAGACAACAAAAGGAGCAGACATGGTTATGCTAATACAATGTTGCTGAAGAAAATGCATTTGACATGTTAAAATGGGATAAAAACCCAAAATTCCTCTGTGATCCTTGCTGAAGTTAGGCTTATTTGAGTTTAATAGAGGCTTGACATACTTCAGGGAAAAAAAAAAAGGAATTAGTACTAGGTTCATGTATTTTGTAAGAAGAAAAATCAAGTAAAACAAAAAATGAAGACGTAAATACCATTCTTTGCGATACATCAGTGGTTATTTCCTTAATTGAATAAATAACTTTAAGCTCAATCCAGTACAAGGTGCGTTTTGAGACGGTGTCAATTTTCAGTTTGCTTTCAAGTTTTAATTAGAATCATATTTTTCTAAGCAATTTCTGTTTGAATAATTGAGATAGAAGAGGTACTAATGTGCTTGTTAGTGCACAGTTAACTCTATTGTGTAGCTTTTGTTTTACTTGCAACAATGCTTTTACATCAAGTGATTCCCCTGTGTGATCATCAATGATTTTCATTTTGCATTTATAAAATAATATTTTCGAAGTTTACTTCCATATCCATAATTTGTTTTACCCTTTTAAGTTTTTGCTGCGTGAGGAGGAATTTTAAACATTTCTTTCTACTCAGTAGCTGGAAATACTAGGTGAAGAAAAGGTGCGGAAACTCTTGCTTATAGTAGAAAGATGTATGGGATACTCAACTGATGATGAGGAGGAGGATGACAGCTTGTATTGACATCTGTCTATATGTCAGACACTGCTAAGCAATTTCCATACAATTAATTAATTGAATCTTCACAACAATCCTTTTTTTTTAATAAAATCTTTTATTTTTTAAGATTTTATTTATTTATTCATGATAGTCACACACAGAGAGAGAGAGAGAGAGAGAGAGAGGCAGAGACACAGGCAGAGGGAGAAGCAGGCTCCATGCAGGGAGCCCGACGTAGGATTTGATCCCGGGACTCCAGGATCGTGCCCTGGGCCAAAGGCAGGTGCTAAATCGCTGCGCCACCCAGGGATCCCTTCACAACAATCCTAAGGAGTATACATATTGTTTTTAATTCTTAGACACCCCCTGAAGATTAGAGAGGCAAATAATGTAACCAAGTTTATTCAGTTAGCTAATAGTAGAAGCAATAGTCAAACACATCTAATCAATACAATACTCACACACGTAATTGTGTGATTACAATGTCTGATTGCACAATGAAGACAATGCACCAGTATGAAATGACGGAACTAAGAGAAGAACGCCCAAGAAAGGACAATAGGTTGTGCCCGGTCACAAGACTATTTTATAGCACTCTTTTTAAACACTACTTTAGTGTCTTTCAGAAACTTAGGAGCACTGAAAATATTTTGATACGCTGCATTTCAAATCTTAAAGAGGAAATAATTTAATGAATAGCAGGATATGCAGTGTGAAAGAAAATTGACAGAGAAGGACATGAGAAAATATCCTATATTATATTCAAGAGTCTTGAGTGAAATGATATATAGTTTATTTAGAACACTGTAAGAACAATTGTGACTAGAACAAAAATCATGCGGAATAGTGTAGCAAAATGAAATTGGAGTGGCTGAAACCAACCTCTGAGAACCTTCTATTACCTGTTAACCATGTCATCCTGGCCCTTTGTTCTAGGAACAAGGGAAAGGCCATGAAAGGGTTTTAAGCTGGTGGGCATGGCATAACCACAGATGTATTTTGAGACACATCTGGTTTCAATTACGTGGAAGATAGCTGAGGGGCGTGAGTGCCCGAGTAAGAGGGAATGGAAGCTTGGATGAGGGTTGGAGACCTGGCAATGGAGAGAAATTCACCATAAAATTGACAGCAACACCGGGTGCTTCCCATGCCTTGCCTGAATCCATGCAGCCTACCTCGGAAGCCACACTAACTAGTTCCAAACATGCTGATGGCAGCAGGTCTCTGTGCTTTCAGGATGTCCTCTTGCCATTTACTGGAGTATGGATGGTCTGGCTTCCAGGCAAGAAAAGCTGGGAAGTTAAGGCCCCGGAGCCATCCTCACCCAATGACAGATGAAAAGAGTCTGGTGGATAAATACTCTTCTTTCCTGGAGGAGACACAATTCAGAGGTCTAGTCCTCGGTGTGGCAGAGATTCCTCACAGGGATGGAGCTCCAGTTACGCACAGCAGTAACCTCCGCAGTCATGCACCTACTTGAAGCTTTTCTCTCTCATCTCCTTACCTCCTCCACTCTTCCCAAATAAGATCCCCTAAACCCTGTTCTGGGCTTTCGGGACACCTTTGCCTGGCAACAAAGGCAACAGCACACAGTGATTTCCTGGATATAGCAGAGGGGAATCAGAGGAAAAATTGATGATGACACCAGGTTTCAGTCTTTTGGAACAGGATGGATATTGAAGTTGTTTTCTAAGTAGAGAGCATCAGAAAGGGGCTACCTTTGGAGAAAGCTCAGGAGATCCATGTTTCAGCATTCTGTGCTTCTTTCCAGTGAAAGCAGCCAACAGCAACACCCAGGAGGCATTTTTTTTTTTTTTTTGGTACACATACTGGTCAGAGCTATACGAATCATTGGCGTAAATGTGGTGTTAGGATTGAGCATAAAATTTCCTAGGCAGAGAACATACAGTAAGATGAGGATCCAGAAAGAAGCCCCAAGAAACCCTACATTTATTGGTCAATTGGAAGAGAATGAGAATGAAGTTGGGAGAGAAGACAGAAACAAAGCTGAGCGAGTCACCCATTAGGAACTTGAAGAGACTTTGAGGTCATAGAAACAAGAAAGGAGAGCCTACTCCTTTGCCGTTGAGTCTTCCTGTAAATAAACATCTTGTGGGTTTGGGAGAAGGTGCACAGAAAGGATGGCACTTGTATGATGTCAGCCTTCTCACAAAGGTAGGGTTTGCTGGTTTAATACTATTTTTAGCAGTCTGGTCGAAAACAAGTACGTCTCTACCACTTACCTGTATTTTATTCATCCTAATGCATGATGCAACCATGCTTTTAGTCTCCCTCTATAAAGAGGCAGGACTCTATTTAAAGTGTGATTTCCTTGTATTTCTACAAAACAGTAATTGTAGAGCAATCACCAGCAGGAATGCTTGAGTCCTTTCTGGTGAAGAATTACAGAGGAACTACAACACTAAAGACTTGTACAGTTATGGTTTCATTAATCGTGATCCCATTTCTTTGTCCAATGAAAGCTTTATTGACTAACACCCATAGTTCTGTTCCTTGAATCTACATCCCTTCGCCAGGAAAGAGTGTGGCTAATCATACCATGTGTGCATGGTATGAGATTTTTGGTCCTCAGTGCTGTGATCTCATAACTGTTCTAATATTTGATAAATATGAAGGGATTTTATTCAGAGGCGGTGATGACATCTGAGAAACTGTTCTGTCATACATGAATACGCGGAACTTATGTGATGATCTCATATTGGAGATCATCCAGGACACTGGATCAGATCGCTAAAAGCAAAAGAGCATACTTTTTACGAGCCATCTGGTATATTACGTTTTATCATATCGCAAAACCACTTATGTTGGAAAATGTAGCTTGAACACAAGCTGGGAATCACTGCATTATTCACTCTTCCATCAACTGCCAACCTGGGGGAATTGATTAACCCTAAACTCTGAATCTAATTTTTAAGAATTTGTAAACTGGCTTTGCTATTCTGTCAACATTTTTCTCAAGTAGATGCAATCAACTTGCCAAATCAATAGGACATGTCATCCATTTTCCTTCTAATTCTCAACGCGTAAAGGCCCTTCTATTCAGGTTACTGTCTTCACGGCCTAATGCATGCTCATTTGGATTCTTTATGCATATTTTTAGATACTTTCCTCCAGTTGAGAATGCTTTATGTCTTTTGTTGGTTCATGTCATAGCCACTTATCAAGGACAGGCTAATTTCTGGGACTTCCATGGCCTCTTCAACCAGTGGTGCCAACAGTTGTAATGAGAGTTATGAGTTGAGTTGCCTGCTATAGAACCTATTTGTGGATTTTGCTGTTTCTTGTGCATTCTTTAACTCTTCAACAAGATTACAAACCCATTAAGAACAGAGGTTTCTTACCTGTTCACACCAGTTTACCACACTGATGGCTTTATCATCAGTCAGGTCACATCTTGATTTAAGCTGCAGTGCCCATTGCCTTAGAGACTTGAGCTCAATTATTTAATTTCTCTCTGTCTAAATTTCATCTGTGAAATGGAAATGCTTATGGTACCTACCACCAAAGAAATTTTTTAAAAATATTTTTTTTTATTTATTTAGAGACAGAGACAGAGACACAGGCAGAGGGAGAAGCAGGCTCCATGCAGGGAGCCCAACGTGGGACTCGATCCCAGGACTCTAGGATCAGACCCTGGGCTGAAGGTGGTGCTAAACCACTGAGCCACCCAGGCTGCCCCCAAAGAAATTTGTGAAGAAGTCAGATAACTCACCCAATAAAATTAGTAAAGTGAGTATATACACTATTTTCTCCATAAGTGTAATTGGTAATTTTGAAATACAAGCAAAAGAAACCCACTCACTTGCTAATTGTGAAATTCAAAAATCATATTTTTCCATACAAGTTCTTAAAATTAGGAAGGAAACATTTTAATATTCCTTTTATAATATATCACTGCATAAATAATATGTATTTAGCAGATTCCAAAATTAAAATTCTAATCCCACTATTGTTGCATTTTAGTGAACCTAGAAATTAACTCATGGCTTTATGAAAAATAAAATACATTCAGTAGATATGCCCATAGCTGTGAGAATATGTATTTTTTCATAATATAAAATTGCCTATTGCAATTAACACCAAATAGAGAATTAAAATATATAAATGAGTAATAAAATATTTGTGTGGTAAATATATATTTTTAACTTATTAGCTATTTTGAGAGTGTTAGGGAAGTGACACCTGCTAGGAATCAAAAGAATAAAAATGATTAATAAATAAATAGGATTTATAAAAGAAAACAGCATTCTCTTATATATCTCCAACTGATTTGACAGAAGCTTAAGGATCATCCTTCACAAAACATAGAAATAAATATATGCAATGGCATTCACATATTAAACTAGAAGGGCATCTAATTGTATTTTAATTTTATAGTATTTGAGGGAGTTTCATTAATATTTTTGATCAAAGTTGAGCCAATTTAAATTAGTTAAATTAGCTTGTTCTCTAGATGATTCCTAGGGGTTACACATTTGTTCCATTTAAAGGCAAATAGTCTAAAATGAGGTAAGGGCATTCATTTCTACAATACAATTTAGCACCAGAGAGGATTTAGTATAAATACATTATTTAGTCGAGTTTAACATTATATGTTTAAGTACCACAGAATAAATCATGGAGCATAATTATAGCAGCAGATTTGTCACAATTATTTTTGTCTTTTGTTTTTGCTAATTGCTCAACTTGCTTTTGGGTTTTTATCTAAATGTAAATACTGAATAAAAGAGTATATTAGAATGTGATAGATATTAACAGTGAGGTTCAGCCACATGTGTGAGATTGAACTGCATAGTGGTTGATAACCAGAGAGATTCCAATCACTCATTTTTCTTGATCTGCAGTTGATATGCCCAAGATTAAATACTTCCTCATACATGGTAGAGTTATGTCTTGTGATAACTTTCATAATTTTAAGACTAATGTTGTTTTCCCACAAACATGATAAAAGCAATAAACATGTTCAAAGGGACCCATACTATGAATAAAATTTGTGTGTTATTTAATAAGGGAAATAAAGTATATTGTATTGAGCCTAATTTCATGATACCACCAAAATTCTTACCAAACTTCTTCTGTTACATAAGTATGTGTATTATTGGGTATTGGTGAAGGTTATACAAAACATGAAGATACTTACTGCCACTGAGCTGTACCTCTAAAAATGGCTAAAATGGTAAATTTTATGTTACTATATTTCATTATAATAAAAAATATTACTATATTTAGTGAGTTCATATTATATTTCTGGTACTACTTATTAAATAATATGTGAATTTTAAATATTTTGCATTATAAGTTTGATATTATTTGACTAATCTATTACTTTATGATACATGAAAAGTTCAATGAAAAACTAAGAAAATTTATTCTACAAATATATTTAGGATAAAAGCAAAATGTTGAAAGGGCTTAATGTTTGATGAATGCATCTTTTGAATCATTTTTTAAAAATCTTATTTAGGGATCCCTGGGTGGCACAGCAGTTTAGCGCCTGCCTTTGGCCCGGGGGCACGATCCTGGAGACCCGGGATCGAATCCCACGTCGGGCTCCCAGGGCATGGAGCCTGCTTCTCCCTCTGCCTGTGTCTCTGCCTCTCTCTCTCTCTCTCTCTGTGACTATCATAAATAAATAAAAATTAAAAAAAAATAAAAATAAAAATCCTATTTATTCATTTATTTGAGAAAGAGCAGGGGGAGGAGCAGAGGGAGTGGGACAAATGGACTCCACATTAAGTGCAGAGCCCTACATAAGGCTCGATCCCAGGACCCTGAGTTTGTGACATGAACCGGAATCAAGAGTTGGATGCTTAACTGACTGAGCCACCCAAGGGCCCTGTGAATTATTTTAATTCTCTGTAATTTGGGGCACATTTTATTTTATTTTTTAATTTATTTTTTAAAGATTTTATTTATTTATTCATGAGAGACACAAAAAGAGGGAGAAGCAGGTTCCATGCAGGGAGCCCAATGCAGGACTCAATCCTGGGACTCCAGGATTATGCCCTGGGCCAAAGGCAGGCGCCAAACCGCTGAGACACCCAGAGATACCCTAGGGCACACTTTAAAGATAGTTTCTGTTCTATTATTTATGTGTGGAATTATAAGTAATTATACTCCCTTTGGTTGTAACTTTAGCTTTTCTTCAGTGCAAAGTAACAGATAATACAAAACACGATCCTGAAACTTATCCGAGCTCGTTGTTCAAGATCTGCAATGTGTAGGCACTAGAAACTGTTATCTTGTTCCTATAGGTAACATTTAGCTGTTTCCCAGTATTCAAGGGTGTTTCCTTTTGAAAAATTGTTTTTCATAAAAGTGATATCTTACCAGGTATTAGGAAACCTCATTTTGTGGTTGTCTTTATAAGCTGTTAATGAGCAATGGACCAAAATAGGATCAGTGCTTGATATTTTCATCATTGCATCGTTCTTAGTAGGAGAAGCATACTCCTATAAACAATCACCCATACCATCTCATAAGATCTGAAAAGAAAAAAAAAATGGAAGATAAAAAATTTTAATTTGATAGCAAGGCAATTGGTGTTTTCTATCATTGTATAATAAAATGATTTTTCCTCTTTTTCTTTTAAATTTCTTGACACATCTCTTTCCATCTTTCCCCTTCCTGGATGCAGTTCAAATTATTTCCTGTTAAACTATTTTCTTACATAGTATAAAATGCTCTGGGAACTCTTCTAATCAATATCCCATTGATAATGTGAAATAGAATGTTTGGTAGCACAAAATTTGATGTCATGAGAAGTCGGAAAAGTTGACAGGATGTATGAGGACTTAACTCCCTTTATCACCATTATCATTCCAAAACATCAGCCTCTGATTTAACAGAATAGTCGGCATTATTTGAGACAAGGATTGAGGTGGGGGACAGGAAAGGACCATGTTCTTTTGCGTTATTTACTGTCAGGAAAATGAACAGCAAGCCATAGATGAGAAAAAATATTTGCAAAAGACACATCAGAGAAAGGACTTCTATCCAAATATCTACCAAGATGTCTTTAAACTCAGTCATGGGAAAACAAACAATCCGATTAAGGAACGAGCAAAAGACCCTGACACTTCACCAAAGAATATACACCCTTGGCAAATAAGCCCATGAAAAGATGCTCCACATTATACATCATTAAGGCATTGAAAATTAAAACAATGAGATACTCTATGCACCTATTAGATGGCCAAAATCCAGAACCATGACACACCAACTATTGGCAAAAGCACGGAACAAGAGAACTGTTATTCAGTGCTGGTTGGAATGCAAAATTGTATGGCCACTTTGGAGGACAGTTTGGCAGTTTTTTTATTTATTAGTTTTTACAAAACTAGACAGAATCTTACCGTAAGATCTATAAACACACTCCTTGGTACTTACTAAAGGAGCTGAACATTTATGTCCTCCCAAAAAACTCCCCCAAATGTTTATAGCAGCCTTATTCATAATTGCCCAAACTTGAGAAAAGCCATGATGTCCTCCAGCCTGTGAATGCATAAATAAACTATGGTCCATGCAGACAACAGAATATTATTCAACATTAAAAGAAATGAGCTATCAAGCACAAAAAGACATGAAGGAACCTTAAACACACATTATTAAGTGAAAGAAGTCAGTTAAAAAAGGCATCACACTGTACGATTTCAACTTTATGATCTTCTGGGAAAGGCAAAACTATGGAAAGAGTAAATATATCCGTGATGGCTGGGGATAGGTGGGAGGAATGAATTGGTGGAACAAAGAGGATTTGGGGGGCAGTAAAACTATTTTATGCTACTATAATAGTGGGTGCATGCCATTATACATTTTTCCGAACACACAGAATATAGGACAGACATTAAGAAGGATCCATGATGTGAACTGTGGACTCTGAGTGATTATGATGTGTCAATGTAGGTTCATCAGTTGTAACCAGTGTACATTCTGATGGTGGATGTTGATAATGGCAAAGCGTATACATGGGTGGAAGCAGGGAGCATATGAGAAATCTCTATACCTTCTGCTCAAGTTTGCTGTGAGCTTAAAGCTGCTCTAAGAATTAGGTTTATTAAAACAAAAACAAAAATAAAAAAAAACCCACAACATATCATAGCAAGGTTATCTGAAGCATTTTACATTATTTAAATTGTTCTGAATGCTTTTACATCTGTTATTCTAGAAAGAAAATATTTTTTGTTAAAAATTTTAGTAATTTATTTGAGAGAGGCAGAGCACACACAAACAGGGAGAGAGGCGGAGAGAGAAGCAGACTCCTTGCTGAGCACAGAGACTCTTGGGGAGCTACTCCCAGGACCCCAGGACCATGACCTGAGCTGAGGACAGATTTTCAACCAACTGAGCCACCAGATGCTCCCCTGAAATTATTTTTTTAATGGGGAATTTTTTTGGATTAAGTATTTAATCATGAAAATTTTGTGGCATTGTGAAAGATCTCTGGGCTTTGGAATCACATAGGCTTTAGAATCATGTAGACCCGTGTTTGAGGTTTTCTGCACCATATGATTCTTAGGACCATGTGCAAATAATAAACCTCTGTGTCCACCAGTTTACTTACATGTAATATGAAGATAAAACTCACTCCTTAGGGTTGTGAGAAGGATACAATGAGATAAAAAGGCAGCCAGCCAATATAGAGGCTGGCTCAACATAGGCATTAATAAATATTAACTATCTGCTAACATCGTCTCCAAAATCTACTAATTAGGCAGTAAAACTTTCCTTATTTCAAATTGTATTTTGGCATTTGGGTTTCTTAATCTTGACTTGGACTTGGAAAGTTAGCAGAACCCTAGAGTTACCAATAAAATGAAAACTTTTACACAGTTGGAGGGTAGATTGTGTAGTTCAGTCATTCTTTAAGTAGAATTAATTAAAAGTTATGTTATATATGCAGTTAAAATTTTTAGCCAATGGTATTTCCACAACTTACTGATTGGTCTGTCAATTGCTGTTTAATTTTTCAACCGGACTTTCTAAAGGGGGTTTTATATAAATATATAATTAGGTATCTCTGGGTATCTCTCTTCAGAATAAGTTGAGAGACAAAACTAATTTCTCCATGTCCACGTGACTTTAAGAATTCACTGAGAATTCCATGATAGTATATATTTTTAATTAAAGTTGAATTAGAAATGTAAGAAGAGAAAGGAGTTTGTAAAAAAAATTACGTGTCAGTCTTAAAAAACCTGGTAACCATGCAAAAAGTAAAAGTAAGACAAATCTCAAATTGCTCTTCAAGTTCTTTAGATCAGTGAGTAAATTCTCCAAATCTGCTGAGTTGCAAAGCAGAAAGTGCCAAATATACCTGAGAAGTTAAATGTCAATAAGTTAGCTAGGAACCCTCCAGAATGCCTAGGCTCTATCTCCTCACATAGATTTTATTGTCTTGTAGATGGCAAGTTTCTTATTTAGCCACTTTTATTAAACATCTAGATTATGGTTGGTCTTTTCCTAGAAAGTTCTCACTTCACAGGTCGTGGCACCAAAACTATTCAAAGCTGGGGTAGGGCATGTGAGAATAGGAACCTGATTATTAAGCTACTGTAAAAGTTCAGAAAAAAAAAATAGGCAAGAGAGAGAAGGATAAAATGTAAATTACGGTTTGGGGTAGGATCCACACATGTTGATGATACCTTGCATAGTGACTGGGAAAGTGAATGTGAGAAAAACCTACTAATCTAGATTACAGATTTGTTGTTTTGTGGACACTAACTGAGACAGGGGAATTCTGGTTAAAGGAGAGCTTTTGTCAGAAGACACAAGTGTCACTATTTCGGATGTATTATAATCGAGGTTTCTGGGGGAATTCCAACAAGAGATATCTAAAGGTGTAGGTTTGAGATATTATGGATTTAGATATGGCATATATATATAAAGTTTCTGGTAATGAAAACACTCAGATGCATATATTTATTTAGTTTTATACATATATAAAAGTTTATATATAGTTATATAGTTTATATATATTTATATAGTTTATATATGTAGTTATATATATATTTATATAGTTTTTATATATAATATACATATTTACTTGGTAATATATATATTTACTTGGTAATTAAAACACCCAAATGGAGTGTATATGTATATGTATATTTATATGTGTGTATATTTATAAATCATTATATATCTGGTAATTAAACTTTTGGGTGTTCATGGGATAATTTAAATGGAATCTGAAGTATCAGAAGGTGACACGACCAAAAATGTTGCATTAGAGGAAATTGGGGGGAGAATCATTTAAAGGGTAAGCAAAATAAGTAAAGCCCACAAAGAAAATTGCAAATGGATATCCAGGGAGTTATGAAAGAACCATAATAGAGTGATGTCAATTTGTTATGTTTCTTAACCTTTATAACAATTACATTGTTCTTGATGACTAAGATCATTAGTCTAATAACTATAATTAGTTATAATTATGCAAAATGGGAATGTAATTTAATGTGTTCTCTATTTACTGTTCTCAATAGATCTCATTAATAGTGTTTATGAACAAAGTGTTTATCTCCGTCTTAGATTACCTCTAAGGTCCTTGCAGCCCTAAACTAGGATGCACATGAAATCGTGCCATACTTAGAATCATAGCTTGATTCCTAGAAATGCAAGTGACTTGCATGGAACTTTGCCCATAATAGTTGCTAAGAAAATCTAAGGGACTTTTTCAGCCTGATACTTAACTTACAGATAAGTCAATTGAATCCAAGAAGTAATAATTCAAAAAATCCAAAAGGTTACTTAATGTCAGAACTAGGACTAACATAAGACCTTAATTCCTCGTTTATCATCCATATATTTTTTCATAATGTTACAACACCTCTTCTTGGGCAAGAAGGAATATTTACAAATTAATATGTCTTCAGTGATGCCAATAAAAACTAAATGAAACCCACCTTTTAATGATATTATAGGTTACATTATGCCAAACACTCAATTTATGTTTTTTAAAATTTACTTAATAAACTATTTTAGCATCCCATAGACATAGATTACTCTGATCTTCTCAAATAACTTGCCAGTCTTTATCGTCTTCCATAAATTGCAGACAGAGTGCTTTCTCAAACACTCTCTTAAATGCTTAAATAACATGGACATTATGTTCCTATTTCTCTTATTTATATTCAATATGTTCTTGTGTCTCTGAGTGTACTGACAGAATCAACTACAGGATCATACAAGGATGAGGGCATGAGAGACCCAGGACATTATAAATTCACTAAGATAATGCCATTCAGGGCCACTTACCACTCTGCCACCATTTTTTTTTTTTTTTTTTTTGGCATTAGGGCCAAATTAATTATGTATTTTTATATTAGCATCTAAGTTTATTAAATTTTGTATTTGCTTTATATGGTTCTTTACAAATTAGTATAATATCTGAATACTGAGGATTGGTAGAAGCACCTAATAAAATTCCACACATAGCTCTTTCCTACCCTTCCTGTTTGAGTTATGACTTGTATTTTTTTACTTCTTTTAAAAATTGTTGATTGATTTTAGAGAAAGTGGGGGAGGGGCAAAGAGAAAAGGAGACACTTAAGCAGACTCCACGCTGAGTGTGAAACCCCAAGTGAGGCTGGATCTGACAACCTGGAGATCACGACTCGGCTGAAACCAAGTTGGCTACTTAACCAAGTTACAACTTTTGGTTCCCTGAGTTCCTTGAGTTACAACTTTTATGACACAAGATGATAAGAGTGATATCAATTCCAAAGAATAATTTTTCTTTAAAAAATATACTTGTAGGGCACCTGGGTGGGCCAGTTGGTTAAATGTCTGCTTCAGGTCATGATCCCTGGGTCCTGCTTCTCCCTCTCCCTCTGCCCTCCCCTCGACTCATGTTTTCTTTCTCTCTCTCTCTCAAATTAAAAAAAATAAAAATCTTTAAGAAATATGCATGTGATTTTAATTGTTTTTACAGGGTACAAATTAATTTAAAATTATATATTAAAATAGTCACATCTATATATTATATACAAATCCATGGTAATATATCATCATATACTAATGTTTTATTATTAATAATATTATAGAAATTATCTAAAATATGTAGAGTATAGGGGTGTCTGTGTTGTTCAGTCAGTCGAATGACTCTTGATCTTAGCTCAAGTCTTGATCTCAGGGTTGTGAGTTCAAGTCCTGCATTGGGCTCCATGCTGGGCATGGATAATTAATTAAATAATTAAGAAGTAATAAAATACCTGTAGCATAAATCACTCTTCAAAGCTATTATAAGGTAGAGAACATATATTTTGCAGCTCTTTTAAATCTCTTGATCCTTATTTTTTAAACAATAATTATTGATAGAGGAAAATGAACATAAATATAGAAATGTAAATAGTGTTAGGAATTGTGAATAATAGAATGGGAAAAACAACTTTTCACTCAACTACTTTTATAAATATTCTAATTAAATAGAAGTTTTGCAAAGATTCATTTGTAAGTTATTCTAATTTTGTTTTGTTAAAATTTTGTCTAATGTACAATTTGGATTTGAGAGAAAAATAAGTTGACTGTAAAGTGCATGCTAACATATGGAGATTTCTAAAAATCATAAAATTGAGCAGATCATTCTGCTTGAACATTTTTCTCTATACAGAAAAAGTTAAATTCACTGTGTATTCAAGTCTATTTACTTCTAAAAACTCAAGAGGAATGATTTTTTATACTTAGGCTGAAAGCATTTTAATAAACTGTGTTTTGTATATTCTGATGAGGTTCACAAATGCCCAAATACTTAAATGTATTTTCTAGTTGAATTACAGTGATAAAAAAAGAGTATTGAGTAGGAGTACCTTGAAATCTGTTGCTTTAAACATAACATATATAATGCCATCAATCTATGTGATGTACAAGCAAACAAACCCAACTTTATAATCAAAGGGAAAAAATGTCACACTTAAAGTACTTTTGTGCTGCAAAGTCTCCAAGAAGCTTTTCAGCTGTCATGATTTTACATGATCTTTTAGATGATAAGACAAAGTAAACATGAGTTTTGAAAAGTAGTATTCTATTTTCTGTGGATTCTAATAATCCCTAAAATAAGATAGCTAGTAAATTCTGGAATATTTCAGGTTGTAAATCAAATTCATTTTTCACTGTATTCATGTAACTTGTTTGAGTAGCTATAGAGAAACAAATTGAGGGAAAATGATATGAATTGATATTAAAATAGTTTAACTAAAAAAAAAGCACTTAAGGGTTATGTTATAAACCCAAATACCATTGACATCATATACTTCAGTCTTTATTATCTTTTGAAACCCAGATCATAGGTAATACCGGTGAAAAATGTGTTGAATCAATTACTCGTATTTTACTAATTTCTCAGTATTCATACTTGTATATTTGCTATATTTATTACAATGGAAGAACTATTTCTGATACTCTCACAAAATAAAATGGTTCCTAAGAATCAGACCTAAGTTTTTTCAATTTCTTTTGATTTAGTTATGCTTATAAATAAATCCATCCGCTGTCCACATGCAGCATATGCTTTCAAAGGAAATATTTTTTGGTTAAACACATTCTCTAAGTACCAGAAAAATACTTACTTCCATTTAAATAGGAAACTAATTGTCAAATGAAAAATTCCTCACTAGGTGAAACTCTATTTCAAAATAAATATTTTACACTTTTGATTTGCTTTCTAAAGTCAAAAGTGAAGTTATACTATCAGACACAGTGAACTACTTCACATGCTCACTTGATAGTATTTAGATAGTCTGTGAAGTCATGTGTCAGAGTGCAACGCAGAGCACAGGGAATTTGAGATTTGAATGTTTGCTTTTTCTATTTTATTTTTTGCATTTTCCTCTTTAATTTTAAAATTAAGTTTCATATTATACAGTGATTACATCTAACTGAATGAAGAGCAATCTCACAACCATGCTTAGAGCATTAGAGTTGGAGATGCTCATATGGAAGGATTAACATGTTTTCCAGGCTATCAGGGTGTCAGCTCACTTGATTAAGGAAGAGCTGTGGAAGGGTTTCCCTGGCCTCGAATTAAGGTAACAAGTATTTCTTGATCACATGACTTTAGTCTAGAGCTTAAATACTTCTTTCAGGGATGGGGGGAGTCCAGAAGAATGCTTAAACCAGTCATTTTCTGGGCTCATAATTCTCAAAATGTATATGGCATGGAATCGTTCTAAACAATGGTCCTAAATAAATTTTTGAAGTACTAGAAAACCCTAAATCTCTCTAGAGTGCAGAGGTTATTGTATTAACAGAGGAATGATTAGATTGACTGTTGAGTTCATATAACACTCTGAATTTTGCTTATTTTGAGCCTGTATCAGGGAGGTTGAGCCATTAAAGGAAGAGTACCTACATATTTTCTTATTAATCCAGGATTAACTCTTACCATGGAAAAGAAAATCTACTAATTCCCATGAAACATGACACAAAATGATACTACTTTAGATTTTTCTTTGCTTTCTGAAATCCACAAAGTTTTTGGAGTGTGGCTATAATTACTTTATACAGTGATTATAAAACAATGAGACAGATTCTGCAACTGCACAGGAAAATGCATCATTGTATTAGAGTTATAAACCATGAAGAAAGAAGGAAGGAAAGAATGAAGGTAGGAGACCATTAGCAGAAATAATTCATGGTGTTGCATTAAAAAGTATAGGAAGGAATATATTGTTATAATTTTCTGTCCAAGACCACCTGCCTAAATTAACATTTTATATATGTACATATTTTTAAACAATAAAAATAGTGCTTACTACAAGAAAATAGCCCTTATTTTGGCCATATGACATAATGAAACTGGAGAAATCCAGTGACTCAAATCTAGAAGCAGTATAAGACAGAAAAAAAATACATTTTGCTACAAAAATGTAAAAAGATTTAATATGGCAAAAACAAAACAAAACAAAACAAAAAAATGAAGAAGTCAAAGGCAAATTCCACTTGGGGACTATTTTTAGCCACCCCGTCTATAGTATTTTTGTTGTAGTAGCCTGAATAAGACAGTGAGATTAAGTGCCTTGTGAGCTTAATTAGATGAACGAAATGTAGAACATTAGAAGACTTCTTATATATAAGTTGTTGAAAAAGACTTCATATATATATATATATATATATATATATATATATATATATATTTATATATACACCCTTAAAGATAGAATAGGAATACTTTTTCCTATTTCTCCCTCTAAGTACAGCTAAAAATACCTGGATATCATGTAAATCAAGCATAAGCAGACTCTGAAAGATGGAGGAGAGAGGCAAACTGATGATGTACCTAGGAACCCAAGGAAGTCTCTTGGGTTTTCTTTTTACCTCATAAATCATGGACTCTGTGTTTCTTGGAGAAATCGGCCAACCAGTAAACACCAATGGGGGTAAGATAAAAATAAATTAATAAATAAAACAAAGCCAAGTAGAGAGTCCCTTGTTCAGCCAAAGGACCAGGCTTGAGGGACAGAAAGTGGTTATACAAGAACAACTTACTCCAGCCACAAACCACCCAAAACAAAAACAAAAACAACAACAAAAACTAAGAATATGTTTCCCTTCCCTCTGGTAGCAAAAGCCTGGTGGAGATCCTAGATCTGCACCCTGTTATACTGTAATGTGATGTCCCTAGCCTCCCCATCCCCTTTTTTGGCCAAGTGATACCAGATAAGGTTGAGTGGAGAGTAAAACTTTTACCTCCATCAAGTGTAATGAGCTCTCCCTTCCTTGTCCCAGAGTATTATGATCATAGGGAGGGAGTTCAAGTCCACACTTCTAAAATGGCTATTCATTAATCTTGAAAGAATACAAAATAAACTTTCACTCAATGCTAGTTTTAAATGCATATAAACGGATAAGCATTCCTTGATGAAATGTATATAAATACAGAAGTCAGGGGATCCCTGGGTGGTGCAGCGGTTTGGCACCTGCCTTTGGCCCAGGGCGCGATCCTGGAGACCCGGGATCAAATCCCATGTCGGGCTCCCGGTGCATGGAGCCTGCTTCTCCCTCTGCCTGCGTCTCTGCCTCTCTCTCTCTCCTCTCTGTGCATTCTCATGAATAAATAAATAAAATCTTTAAAAAAAAAAAAAAAGAAGTCAGAACAATTATCCTATATTTAGTAATTATTCCAAAGGATTCCATGTTGTACACAAACTTTTTAAAATTTAATTTGAAAATCAATTTATTACATACACTAGTTATATTGTGAAGAATATATACACGCACACACATCTATCTATATGCACATGTATACAAGACTGATGATCATAACTATTAAATATATGCAAACAGACACTTGTGGCTTTGGGTAAAGTTTTGAGTAGATAGCATCATGTGTAGACTTAAACACCACTGTAGAACATCAAGTATCCCTAATGGAGGGAAACATGATGTACTTGGCAAAGCTTTTGCATATTCAAAAGTAGCTCGTGTAATGATAAAGGAATTGATGGGAAAGATATTGTAGCATGATTCAGTAAGAGTTTTTTTCATAAATTGCGATAATGGAAGAAAAGTATGATAAACAATACATTATAACTGATATTATATAGCAATTATTGCTGTTTTTTTTACCTTATGCATTTCTCCATTTCTGATGTCCATACTAAGAACCTAATAACTGTATTTTTAGTGAATAGACTAAAATTTTATTGAAAAAAGTGCCATTTGATACTTTTCTGGGAACATGGGAATTTTATTCTCTACTAATATAAAAATAAATGTATAGACACTATACATAACAGCATTTTAAAAGACC